>NC_091376.1:4105513-4208013 GCF_038502225.1 Cherax quadricarinatus
TGTGTGACTTACGTCGCATGACACACATATTCTGAACTGAATTGAATCTGACGACCCGGCGGAGAGAAGGATAAGGAGAAACATGATTACGACGTACAAAATCCTAAGACGAGTCCATAGGACTAATAGGGACAAACTGAATTAAGAGGACCAGGATCAAGGGGACACAGATGCGCCATAGGTATGTAAGGAAGTGCCTTATCACCCTCTCTTATTTCTTGCCCTTCCCACATCTCCCCTTTCCATCTATTTTCCTTCCCTCATTCCATCCATATTCCTTCCCTCTTTCTTCCTCTCTTCACCCCTCTCTTTCCTCCCTTCCTCGTCGTTCCCTCTTTCCACTGAATCACAGCTGGGAAAAACAACCGTACGGAAAATTACCAATAATCTTACCACAAATGAGAATGTGTCAGCCAAGTGTGATGGTGGTAGTGGTAGTGTGATGGTGGTAGTGGTAGTGTGATGGTGGTAGTGATGGTGGTAGTGGTAGTGTGATGGTGGTAGTGGTAGTGTGATGGTGGTAGTGATGGTGGTAGTGGTAGTGTGATGGTGGTAGTGGTAGTGTGATGGTGGTAGTGTGATGGTAGTAGTGGTAGTGTGATGGTGGTAGTGGTAGTGTGATGGTGGTAGTGGTAGTGTGATGGTGGTAGTGATGGTGGTAGTGGTAGTGTGATGGTGGTAGTGGTAGTGTGATGATGGTAGTGGTAGTGTGATGGTGGTAGTGGTAGTGTGATGGTGGTAGTGGTAGTGTGATGGTGGTAGTGGTAGTGTGATGGTGGTAGTGATGGTGGTAGTGGTATGGTGGATAGGTAGGCAGATGGTAGGTGGATGGTGGTAGGGTAGTGTGATGGGTGGTGGTAGTGTGATGCGGTAGGTGGCAGGATGGTGGCAGTGATGGTGGCAGTGGCAGCGACGGCATGGTAGGCAGTGCGGATGGGATGGCAGCGGCAGTGACGGTGGCAGTGGTAGGACGGATGGTAGGGCAGTGGCAGTGACGATGGCAGTGGTAGTACGATGGCGGCAGTGGCAGTGTGATGGGATGGTAGGTAGGCAGTGATGATACAGTGGTAGAGGGTGACGACAGGCAGTGGCAGGTGACGATGGCAGGCAGGTGAGACGATGGTAGGCAGTGGATGGATAGAGGTAGTGGATGGCGCTTAGTGGATGATAGTGGTAGGCGTTATGGCAGGCAGGCGCCAGTGCGATGATGGCAGTGCGACGATGATAATGGTAGCGAATGGGTGGCAGTGTGGACGATGGCAGTGCAACGGGAGAGGTAGCAGGATGGCAGGCAGGGACGATGGCAGTGGTAGTGCGATGGGTGGCAGTGGCAGTGCGATGGGTGGTAGTGGTAGAGTGCGATGGTGGCAGTGGTGAGTGCGATGGTGGTAATGGCAGTGCGATGGGTAGGAAAATAGTGATAGGTGGTGATGGTGGCAGGATGGCAGTGGATGGGATGGCAGGGTGAGATGATGGTAGTGGTGGTGCGACGGGTGGATAGTGGTAGTGCGGCACGGTGGTAGGTCATGGGCAGGGTAGTGGATGGTGGTGGAGTGGTAGTGCGGATGGTGGTAGGTGGTAGTGACGATGGTAGTAGGAAAGGATGGGATGGTAGTGGTCATGTGGTATGGCATGGCGGTAGGACGGTGGCAGTGACGGTGGATAGGTGGTGGATGCAAAAAGGACGACGGCAGGTAGGACGGTGATGATGGTAGGCGGTGACGGACGGCTTAAAGATAGGCAGGATGGTGGCCAGTGGACGATTGCACAGTGTGAACGGCAGAGGACATGGCAGGATAACAGGTGATGATGGTAGGCAGGATTGGCAAAGATGATGGTAGGCGGTGGTGAGGATGGTGGATAGTGGTAGCGTGGCATGGCATGGATAGGTGGTAAGTGGTAGTGGTAGTGCGATGGCAATGGCAGGTATGGTGGCAGGTGGATGATGGTAGTGGTAGTGGACGGCAGAGTGGCAGCATGCGCAGGCATGGTGGTAGTGGTAGGATGGCAGGGCAGTGTGATTGCAGGTAGTGGCAGCGACGGCGGCATGGTGGCAGGTGGATGGGTGGCAGTGGCAGTAGGTGATCACGGTAGTGGCAGTGTGGATGGCAGTAGGTGGTACGGGATGACGGTAGCGGCAGCGTGACGGTGGCAGGCACGACGGACAGTAGCAGGATGGATGGACGGCAGGCAGTGCGGACAAGGATAGTGGAGTGGATGGTTAGTCCAGGATGGATAGTGGCAGTGTTACAGGTAGAAAAGCGAGGATGATGGTAGGTACGACGATGATAATGGTAGTGCGATGGGTGGGTAGTGAGATGATTGGCAGTGTAAATGCGGATAGTGGCAGGATGGTGGTAGGTACGGGATGGCATGGTAGGGTAGTGATGGGATGGTAGGTGGTAGTGGATGATGGTGGTAGGTAGGTGAGGGATGGTGGTAATGTGGTAGTGTGGATGGTGGCAGGGATAGTGACGGTGGTAGTGGTAGTCATTGGTTACAGTGGCAGTGTGGATGGTGGTAGGTAGGTGAGTGGCATGGTAGGTGGTAGGATGATGGTAGGTAGGTGGCGGATGGTATTAGTGGTAGGATGGTGGTAGTGTGATAGTGGTAGGATGGATGGTAGTGTCATGATGGTCAGGTAGGTAGTGATGATGGTAGTAGGTCAGGATGGTGATAGTGGTAGCGTGACGGTGCCAGTGATAGTGGCAGGTGACGGTGGCAGTGCGGACGATGGTAGAGTAATTATGATAGTGGCAGTGTGGATGGCGGTAGTGTGACGATGGTAGGTAAAGGTATGGTGATGGAGGATAGTGGCAGTGGATTCGTAGCAGTGGTGAGGATGGGTGGTAATGGTAGTGCGATGGTGGTAAGTGATAGTGCGGGACGATGGCAGTGGTGGCAGTGCAGCGACGGCAGTTGTAGTGACGGATGGTAGTGGCAGTGGACGACGCAGAAAGATAATGCGGACGGCAGCATTTGCAAGGATGGTGGTAGTGGCAGTGATGGACGGGCAGGGTGGGCAACGGATGATGGCAGTGGATAGTGCGGATGGGCGGTAGTAGGTAGTGGATGGTAGGCAGATGATGGTACGTACAGCAGCGGATGGTGGTAGTGGTAACGTGATGGGTGATAGTGGCAGTGTGGATGGGTGACAGGTGGCAGGATGGATGGGTGGCAGTGGCAGGATGGTGGATGGCAGAGGTAATGCGGATGATGGTAGTGGATAGTGATGGGATGGTGGTGAGGCCAGGTGTGACAGGGTGGTAGTGGCAAATGGATGATGGTGCAGTGATAGTGGGATGGTGGTAGTGCCATGTGGATGGGTGGTTAGTGTGACGGTGGTAGAAAAGCTAGTGGTGATGGTGGTAGGTAATAAACGGATGGTGATAGTGGTAGGATGGACAGGAGAGGAAGTGTGATGGTGGCAGTGGCAGTGTGATGGGTGGTAGTGGTAGTGATGGGTGATAGGGTAGGTAGGGATGGTGATAGTGGTAGTGTGATGGTGGTAGTGGTAGTGTGATGGTGGTAGTGGTAATGTGATGATGGTAGTGATAGTGTGATGGTGGTAGTGCTAGTGTGATGGTGGTAGTGGTAATGTGATGATGGTAGTGGTAGTGTGATGGTCGTAGTGATAGTGTGATGGTGGTAGTGTGATGGTGGTAGTGGTAAGACTTGTGATGGTGGTAGTGGTAAGACTTGTGATGGTGGTAGTGGTAAGACTTGTGATGGTGGTAGTGGTAAGACTTGTGATGGTGGTAGTGGTAAGACTTGTGATGGTGGTAGTGCTAGTGTGATGGTGGTAGTGCTAGTGTGATGATGGTAGTGGTAGTGTGATGGTCGTAGTGATAGTGTGATGGTGGTAGTGGTAATGTGATGGTGGTAGTGATAGTGTGATGGTTGTATTGTAATGGTGGTAGTGGTAGTGTGATGGTGGTAGTGGTAATGTGATGATGGTAGTGATAGTGTGATGGTGGTAGTGCTAGTGTGATGGTGGTAGTGCTAGTGTGATGGTGGTAGTGGTAATGTGATGATGGTAGTGATAGTGTGATGGTGGTAGTGCTAGTGTGATGGTGGTAGTGCTAGTGTGATGGTGGTAGTGCTAGTGTGATGATGGTAGTGGTAGTGTGATGGTGGTAGTGCTAGTGTGATGGTGGTAGTGCTAGTGTGATGATGGTAGTGGTAGTGTGATGATGGTAGTGATAGTGTGATGGTTGTATTGTAATGGTGGTAGTGGTAGTGTGATGGTGGTAGTGCTAGTGTGATGATGGTAGTGGTAGTGTGATGGTGGTAGTGCTAGTGTGATGGTGGTAGTGCTAGTGTGATGATGGTAGTGGTAGTGTGATGGTGGTAGTGCTAGTGTGATGGTGGTAGTGCTAGTGTGATGATGGTAGTGGTAGTGTGATGATGGTAGTGATAGTGTGATGGTAGTATTGTGATGGTGGTAGTGGTAGTGTGATGGTGGTAGTGGTAGTGTGATGATGGTAGTGGTAGTGTGATGGTGGTAGTGGTAGTGTGATGGTGGTAGTGGTAGTGTGATGATGGTAGTGGTAGTGTGATGGTGGTAGTGGTAGTGTGATGATGGTAGTGGTAGTGTGATGATGGTAGTGGTAGTGTGATGGTGATAGTGGTAGTGTGATGGTGCTAGTGTGATGATAGTGGTAGTGTTATGGTAGTAGTGCTAGTGTGATGGTAGTGGTAGTGTGATGGTATTAGTGTGATGGAGGTAGTGGTAATGTGATGGTGGTAGTGATAGTGTGATGGTTGTATTGTAATGGTGGTAGTGGTAGTGTGATGGTGGTAGTGGTAATGTGATGATGGTAGTGATAGTGTGATGGTGGTAGTGCTAGTGTGATGATGGTAGTGGTAGTGTGATGGTCGTAGTGATAGTGTGATGGTGGTAGTGTGATGGTGGTAATGCTAGTGTGATGGTGGTATTACCAGTGTGATGGTGGTAGTGCTAGTGTGATGGTGGTAGTGGTAGTGTGATGGTGGTAGTGGTAGTGTGATGGTGGTAGTGGTAGTGTGATGGTGGTAGTGTGATGGTGGTAGTGGTAGTGTGATGGTGGTAGTGGTAGTGTGATGGTGGTAGTGGTAGTGTGATGGTGGTAGTGGTAGTGTGATGGTGGTAGTGGTAGTGTGATGGTGGTAGTGGTAGTGTGATGATGGTAGTGGTAGTGTGATGGTGGTAGTCGTGGTGTGGTGATTTGTGGTGTATGCTGATGATTTTGGTGTTAGGATGCAAGGGCGGTGATATAAAGTGGGTGTGGTGATGGTGATATAGTTGTCTGATGCTGCTGGTAGTGAGATGGTGATGTGTGGTGGTGATGGTGGTGATAGTGTTTTTAATACCTGGATAGTGTTCCGAGGGTCAGGGCCACTAGCAGCCCTATCCAAGACCTTGGTTAATGACCTGATTAACCAGGCTATTGTTACTACCCGCACGAATTTCAACATAAGCACCACAGCCCGTCTGATCAGAAACTAACTTGTAGTTATGTGAGGGTACATAACACGCACCATAAGAGAAGGAAACTGATAACGTTTCGATCCAGTTTGGATCATTGACAAGTGACACTGAAGCAAGAAGACAACGGTAGTAAACGAGGGGGAGGGAGGGACGGATAAAGGTAGTGACAGTATAGTGAAAGTTGTGGTGACTGTGTGGTGTGGTGGTGCAAGCTATAGTGATATGGTGGTGATGATGGTGCGGTGGTGCAAGTTAGTGATGTGGTGTGGTGGTGCAAGCTATAGTGATATGGTGATGATGGTGTGTGATGCAAGTTATAGTGATGTGATGGTGTGGTAGTGCAAGTTATAGTGATATGATGGTGTAGTGGTGCAAGTTATAGTAATGTGATGATGGTGTGGTGGTGCAAGTTATAGTGATGTGGTGATGATGGTGTGGTGGTGCAAGTTATAGTGATATGATGGTGTAGTGGTGGAAGTTATAGTAATTTGATGGTGTGGTGGTGCAAGTTATAGTGATATGATGGTGTAGTGGTGCAAGTTATAGTAATGTGATGGTGTGGTGGTGCAAGTTATAATGATATGATGGTGTAGTGGTGCAAGTTATAGTAATGTGATGGTGTAGTGGTGCAAGTTATAGTAATGTGATGGTGTGGTGGTGCAAGTTATAGTAATGTGATGGTGTGGTGGTGCAAGTTATAGTGATGTGGTGATGATAGTGTGGTGGTGCAAATTATAGTGATGTGGTGTGGTGGTGCAAGTTATAGTGGTGTGGTGGGGCAAGTTATAGTGATGTGATGGTGGTGCAAATTATAGTGATGTGGTGGTGGTGGAAGTTAGTGATGTGGTGGTGGTGCAAGTTATAGTGATGTGGTGGTGCAAGTTATAGTGATGTAGTGATATGGTGGTGCAAGTTATAGTGATGTGATGGTGCAAGTTATAGTGATGTGATGGTGGTGCAAGTTATAGTGATGTGATGGTGCAAGTTATAGTGATGTGATGGTGGTGCAAGTTATAGTGATGTGATGGTGCAAGTTATAGTGATGTGGTGGTGGTGCAAGTTATAGTGATGTGATGGTGCAAGTTATAGTGATGTGATGATGGTGCAAGTTATAGTGATGTGATGGTGGTGCAAGTTATAGTGATGTGATGATGGTGCAAGTTATAGTGATGCAGTAGTGATGGTGTATTTAACAATATCTACACTTGACTGAGGTTGTAATCAGAAAATAAATTATTGGTGATTATATCGTTAGTCTGGTGGAAAGACGGATGAACCTGCAATTATCCGATGTATAATTCTTCCCGGATAATGCTGAACCTCTGATAATTCTGTCAGTGTTATTCTGTCATCCTTAATGAAGGTTACGTTAGGTAAGATTTGTCAGGAAACAGGACAAGTGTTCCCTGACGCGGGTCTTAGTCAGATGATGACCCGCCACCGGAGCTTTTGGTTATCTGACCGAGGCCTTCCGCTGGCTTACCCCTCCACCCCTTTAAAGCTCACCAGTCCAAGGTGGTCACCAGTCATCCATAATAATAAAAGACGTATAAATCAACATGACTATCAGTGCTGTGAAGAATGAAAGAGTCACAGTTCAATGGAACAAGACACAAATAACCCGCACATGGGAGAGAGAAACTTAGGCCGACGTTTCGGTCTGACTTGGATCATTAACTAGGACCGAAAAGTCGTCTGAAGTTTCATTCTCCTACGTGCAGGTTATTTGTATATTCAGCACTGTAATATTTATTGATAATTCGGTTGGCAGCCCTGTCAGCTCACACATTAAGGTCCGAGGTTCGATCCCCAGTATAGGTGGAAACATTAGGACTTGTTTCCTTAAGACATGTTCTGTCAATGTTTACATAGCTGTAAATAGGTACCTGATGTGGGTCGCATCCTGGGGACAAAATTAACTTAATTTGCCCGAAATGCTCTACATAACCACCCCTCAAGGAAGGTTCCTTGATGTTGGTGAGGGGCTCTTGATTTAGGGAATTGGATCTGTGCTCCAGTTCCCCGAATTAAGCCTGAATGCCTTCCACATCCCCCCCCCCCAGGCGCTGTATAATCCTCCGGGTTTAGCTATCATGTGGGAGTTCGAACACGTGGATTGGGTAAAGTAATACTCACGTAGGCTGGTAGTACATATAATTACAGATAATGTGGAGAGCGCCCTTACAGCCGTAACCTATCTCTCTTGCTCACTCTCGTCAACTGACTGGCCTCCCACAGTACCCATATGTGAGGGGGTCTTTGAATACTGCTAGGTCAGCACAATATGAGTTCAGACAGTGACTCAGGCAGAGACGGTTGGTAGTGAGTCAACTACTGGTACTGGTTACTGGTAACTGGTTACTACTACTGAGATAGCGCTTCCCCCTTGATTTTAATAATAATCTACATAACCAGGAACTTAATTAGTATGTCATTGATGTCAGCTATGGTCTGTATAAGTTGTATCGTGTAGTGGTACAAATAAGGATTATTATTAGTAGTATACTATTACTAATGCCACAACGATAAGAACAAAAGAGGGTCAAAGAAAAAGGCTTTCTCCTGACGCCATAACATTAAAAACAAAAGAGAATCAAACAAAAAGGCTTTCTCATGACGCCATAATATTACGGCATTAACTAAGATGCTAACGAATTAAATTCTAATCTTGTGTGTTAACATCTGGCGCGTCATTCACGTCTAACAGACGAAGCGAATTACTGCAACCGCTGCACTACACATCTAAGAGCACACTTTGCGCTTTAACTGAGCACTCTGCACTTTAATTGAGCACTCTGGGTGCTTTAATTGAAAGTCTCTGCAGCCTGATGTCAAGTTTTAGCAGCAGACATGTGCCTCTTGTTCCTGTCCTTGAGAGCCGAACTTTGTAGTTGGTATCAGATATTGTGTCTCCAGCCTGGTACTTGTGAGCACAGCAAGCTGCACCAAGTACTCTTGATACAGCAATTACAGCTATCAACCCAGTTTCTTGCTTCATGAACCTTTACAGTCTTAGGTTCGTCTCTTCCACAGTGACCACTGTATCACCACTGTATCACCACTGTATCACCGCTGTATCACCACTGTATCACCACTGTAAACAGCATCAACTCTCAACATTTGAGAAGCATTGTGTGTTTGTTTAACAACTGTGGTTCCTACTGTATGTTAGCTGATAAACAACATAAAGACATTACTACTACTACTACTACTACTACTACTACTACTACTACTACTACTACTATACTTACCATACTACCTACTACCTATTACCACTACCACCACCACCCCACCATTACCTACTACCACCACCACCAGCACCACCACCACCACCACCGCCACCACTATCACCTCCACTACCAGCACACCACCATTACCACCTACCATTACCACCACCACCGCCACCACCACCACCGCCACCACCACCGCCCCACCACCACCACCTACCACCACCACCACCACCACCACCACCACCGCCACCACCACCACACCACCACCGCCACCACCACCACCACCACCACCGTACCACCACCGTCACCACCACCGCCACCACCACCACCGCCACCACCACCACCAGCGCCACCACCGCCACCACCACCAATCAACACCACCAGCACCACCACCACCACCACCGCACCACCACCGCCACCACCAACACCACCGCCACCACCATACCACCACCACCAGCACCACCACCAGCACCACCACCACCACCACCACCACCGCCACCACCACCGCCACCGCCACCACCATTTCTGTCCTCTCCTATATATATACTGGCTCCCTTACCTTCTTGTGTTAGTGTAACTAGTCAATGGTCTCAGACAGAAACGTCGTCATAAACTACTTTCTCGTATGTGCGGGTTATTTGTGTGTGTTTAATGGTGAACATTGTTAACTTGTGGTCTCCAAGACTGTAATGTACTAATAAACACAGACATCAGGAATATCACTGATAACTTTCATATTGTGATACCTGTTTTAATGATACCACTTGGTGAGGTACGGTACATCAGCTTCTTCATGTATGGTATTTAAATCATGCTTTCGGTTACCCACTGTATGTACCGTATTTTCCGGCATATAAGGCGCGCTTTTTTCCCACAAAAAGTCTTGGAAAATCATCCTGCGCCTTATATGATGAAGGGTAGGGTCAATGGTAGACTTTGGGTTACGCTTAAGTGTAAAATAAGAGGGTAATTAACCCTTTATTACTCGTTTTGATACGTCTGTCGTGCGCCTTATATGCCGGAAAATACGGCATCTGCAGGAGCTCCCAGTCAGTACTAGACTGCTAGGGTTGTTAGACTCTGCCATTGTAGTCAGAAGCTAATCACGTACCATATCAATCAAGCGTGTTTTTTTCGTGACAGTTAGCACATCCTGTTGAAGCGGAAGAGGCGAGGCAGGTGATGTTCTTTAGAAGCGTGAGTTGTACAATCACATCTACTGCCACTTTTAATTCTGTCCCCATGTTTGCTGTCAGAGGTTATGCGTACGCATTTCTATGCTCTTTTTTAATTCTTCTGGTAACATGTGTCACAAAATTTGTAACTATGTCTCTCACAATGCCTTTACCTGAGGCCAGTGACGTACCTAAACAATAACACGTTTATCTGGATAACAGTGACATCAAACTGCCTAGTTGCACTGCCTGACTTTGATTCGGTGGTTCACACATCCATTTTTCTCATCAAACATTGAGGTTCGAACTGGTGCTAGTTCATAGCCCATTATGTTGTTTACACTAACACCATGACAGCTGACGAATCCCATAACCAGTCTGAAAATTAGTTGAAATTTGAACTGTTCAGCAACGCCTTTTTTTTGTCCTCTTTAGGATTGTAAGAACCCTCTCCCCCCCCCCTTTCCCTCAGAGTTTATGTTATCTAAGACCAGTTTGCTTCATACACATGTATGTGCGTCTTACCCGCATCTACGTCATTTACGTTTTTCCCTCTCTGGGTATATACGTCCATTAATTATGTTCGCTGGTAAAGTTGTGTGTTTTTTTCAGTATTTATTGGATCAATACATTGTTTTAAATGTTTTCTTAATAGCCTTTGTCAGTTTAATCATACTTGGTCCATGATATTATCGCTTCCTTGTGAATATTTACACTCTCAGACGATGTATTCTTTATATCATGAATGTCCTTCAACAGTCTGCTGCAGATGTGTTGTCTAATGGCTCACTGACAGTTTTTTTTTTATTCATTGTTATTCCACATGGACCATGTCAGTAGCGCATCAAGGTCACGGTAAACATGTCCCTGTGTATACCAGTCTATAGTTCTTACTTGTGACATTGAACCTGATTCAATAAATCCCACCAAGCTTTCTCCATGTAGCTTATTCACTGATCAGGGATAAAGAGACCATACCTGGCATTATGAAAGTGACATTGTAACGAAGAAGTAAGATACCATCTCGTTGACTTCCCTCATGTGTAGTGCTCACCCCGTTCACTTGTAATGAACGACACTAATCCTGGTTTCATAGAGTTTTCTATCCAGTGTTTTATTGTACTGTTTCTTTGTGATCTGTCGTTTAGTTCCTCCAGATGTTCATCAGATGTATTAACTTCTCAGAATTTTACGTAGAATCTTTTTCATCACATGCAATATAGAGTGATCTTAACAAAAAAAGGCACAATACCGTGACTGGAACGATACATAAATAACCCGCACATAGAAGAGAGGAGCTTACGACGATGTTTCGGTCCGACTTGGACCATTTACAAAGTCACACTGTGTGACTTTGTAAATGGTCCAAGTCGGACCGAAACGTCGTCGTAATCTCCTCTTCTATGTGCGGGTTATTTGTGTATAGTGATCTTGTGTTCCAATGAATATTCTTGCCAGTTAGTCAAGGCAGCTTTCCTGCCTTACACTGCCAGACATTATGGCTCCTACATTCTTCCAAAGCAAAGGATGTAATGATAGTCGAAAAATTCTCGGTGCGACCGCTGTATATTAAGACTCACACCATACAGTTGTAGATCTGTAAATAATGTAGTTGCTTGGTCATCTATCTTTGTCAGTCTGTTGACCTCCATCATAACTGTTTTCATTGTGGTAGGGTCAGGAGGAGTCACGTCAATTAGAGGTGTGTATACTGCTTCTGTGCATGACTTCGTCCTGCGGCGTGATGCGTGTAAACTTTGTATGTATTGAAACCACCACCCTCTGCTGTTGACGGTTTTCTTGAAACACTCAAGATATCTAAATCTTCATTCGACTCACTGAGCAGAGTGGTGTTGGAACCCATGACTAGGCCTGTGAACTAACTACTGTACCATGACAGTGTAATGAGATTCATCCAGCTAGTTGGGTTTCTGTATACACAAGGCACAGTACTCGCACCTATCCTGTTCCTTATTTTCCTATCAGACACAGAGATGTAAATCATAGCACTGTATCATCCTTTGCAGACGATACTAGGATCCATTGAGGACACTACAAAGCTCCAAGAAGATATAAACCAAGTTTTCCAATGGGCAACAGAGAACAATATGATGTTCAATGAAGACAAATTCCAACTACTCCGTTATGGAAAACTGGAGGAAATAATAACTAGAACTGAGTATACTACAAACTCTAATTACACAATAGAGCGGAAAGTAATGTGAAGGACCTGGGAGTGGTAATGTTTGAGGATATCACTTTCAAGGACCACAACGATGCCACTATCACATCTGCGAGGAAACTGATAGGATGGATAATGAGAACATTCAAGACAAGAGATGCTAAGCCAATGATGATTCTTTTTAAATCACTTGTTCTCTCTAGGCTGGAATACTGCTGTACATTAACATCCCCATTCAAGGCAGGTGAAATTGCAGAACTAGAGAATATACAGAGAACCTTTACTGCACGTACACGTTCCATCAAATGCCTTAACTACTGGGAACGCCAGGAAGCACGTGGCTTGTACTCACTAGAGCGCAGGCGAGAGGGATATATCATAATCTACACCTGGAAGATTGTGGAGGGACTGGTCCCTAATATACACACAGCAATCACTCCATACGAAAGCAAAAGACTTGGCAGGCGATGTAACATACCCCCAGTGAAAAGTAAGGGCGTCACTGGTACACTAAGAGAAAACACAATAAGTATCCGGGGCCCAAGACTGTTCAGCAGCCTCCCACCAGCAAAAAGGGGCATTACAAGTCGACCCCTGGTTGTCTTCAAGAGGGAGCTGGACAGATACCTAAAGTCGATGCCAGATCAGCCGGGCTCTGGTTCGCACGTTGGATTGCGTGCGGCCAGCCGTAACAGCCTCGTTAATTAGGCCCTGATCCACCGGGAGGACTGGTCGTGGACCGGGCCGCGGGGGCATTGATCCCCGGAATACCCTCCAAGTAGATTCACACTGACATGGTACAGTGTTACAAAAAACGCGATTCTAAAAGCTTAGAGATCTCCAGTGAATACTAGAAAGGACTGCCCTTCTAGCATCCAGCCTGTTACTGGGTTTTCGTAACAAGTAGTCAGTATCCTTGTCCAATTATCCATTAGAATTCAGTGTGATTCAATAGTGCTTCAGAATTACAACTGGTAGGCTACTAACTAGAGAAATTAAAATTTAATAAATTTATGAAGTCTAGAGGTATATTATCAAATTAAATTAATCACAGTAATCAAAATATTCACTTCTGTCGTGAACAACATTGTGCTGAAAGCACATATCACATTCATAATTCTTAAGTACCGTCTGGTACATTAACATTTAATAAGATATTACAAATATGTACAAGTAAGTTTGTGTGTATGTGTGTAAGTGCTCTAAGTAGTTCGCTGTGTCTCACGACTCAACTAGACTTAAACAAGTGACTGACAAAGTCCTCACATAAACTAACTTCTTGACCGACTGGCAACCAGAACAGTCTGCTTAAACAATAAAAAGAATGCTAACCCCAATAGCAATACAACAATCAACTGCGCCACAATCAGGACAAGGAGATAATATAACAACACTAAGTAGGGACCATCAGCAGATCCTCCACAAAAGTCACAAAACTCCCATACTACTGAATCTAAGTTCAGCATAATTAAATCCCCGACTGTGATAATACACAGATACCAGTACAAGTTAGGTCAGAAGCTACAGCTCAGAACCTGAGATGTTTGGAGTGTCTATGCGACACACAACCTCAGTACAACGTCGAAAATCACTAAGTCTATACAATGTTCTGTGAACAGAGTATCACAGAACCTACAAGAAAGCTAGAGACGGTCTTCCAACAAAGGCCTATAAGGGAGATTTAGGCACTTTGTCTGGAATATGTCCCACCCAGCGAGTCTAGACCAGACTGAATACTTCAGGCGAGGTGAGGACACCCCCCCCTCGATCACGTGATAGCTCCGTGGACAGCTGCAGCTCAGAAACAGAAGCCGGCAGTCTAACGAGCCACAAGTGATAATTACAGTAGTTAGACAATCAAGACTTGAACTGAGCACATAATATGTTACATCCTACCTAACCAAAGGAAGCTAAGTCAAATAACAATATAAAGCAATACATTTACGATTTAGCTATTATCGCAAATATAAGCAATATAAAATTATATGAAAAGGTAATAATTATTATATTCATAATCATAATATACATTATATATATTGCAACCCATTCAGGGGTTGCAACCCCCCCCCAACACGACAAACGGTCGCACTAGGAGTTGCATTAATGTCTTTCACATTATTACTGATTACTCATATCAATACAATTTAATATAAACATTAATCAGAGTCACTCTTGTGCCAAGCACTTCTATAATTTAACAGTGTCTGTTTCACTATAAGTTACGCCCCTAGTACTAGGGCAGTACACAGTATTGTATCTCTGCATTCTCGTGGTTATGTACATCAGTGTAGAGACAGGATAGCGTAGACAAGCAGGGCACTTTGAGGCTCGATCATAGTAGTGTAGACAACATAATAGTCTTGTGCTATAGACAGGAGACAGCATTCCACTCTTAAGTAGTGGTTGTGGAATGCTATGAAGTATGGACATCTGAGTATTAAACAGCTTAAGGTGTGCAGTGAAGGGGGGGGGTCTGCGGCAGGACAGTGTTGCGCCAAGCAGTAACATCGCCCACACAACACTACCCACTCATCACTCAGCTTATGTCTCCTCCTCATACACATCACTACTGTGAATATATAAATATAATAATTAGACATGACATGAGTATACATAGTTAATATGGGCTGGAGGGATTACGTTACTTTACTGAATTTGACATGGCAAGTAACAAAAGGTATTTGGGCATAAAATTACGTAAATTTTAAATGGGGAAGTGCCTAAATACACGTCAAAATGTTCAAAGGACACCACAAGAGCTAGAGCCTCTTTCTCAATAGTGGCATAATTTTTCTGGTGTCGTTTGAGCTTAAGTGAATAGTAACATATAGGATGGAGAATATCAGTGGATGTTGACTGTTGGAGCAGCACAGCACCCACTGCATAGCCACTCGCATCTATATGTAAAAAGAAGGGAAGATTGAAATTTGGACTCAACACTGGAGCAGAGGAAAGCAGATGCTTCAACCTTTTGAACAAATCTGAACAATCACTAGTCCAGATGAACTGAACTTTCCTACTAATGAACACAGTGAGAGGTGTAGGTGGAGGTGTGTGCGTTGGCTTGCCTGTCACTTGACACACGTGGCAACGTCGCACATGATCAGCTACTGTTTCCTTCATCTTTGGCCAAGTAAAATGTTTTGCCAGTTTACCGAGTGTCTTCTTGACACCCAAATGTCCTCCAATGGGACTATTGTGAGCAAAATCAATGGCTTGTTCACGAAATGTAATTGGTAACACTACGAGATGCTTGACTGTGGTGGAAACACTATCAGCTGACAACTTACATGTATTTTTCTCCATCAGTACACCGTTACTATAATAGTAACAACTCTCAGTAACTGCTATATCTCTCAGTCTTTCCAGTGACTGATCAACAAACTGACCCTTGATTAAATCATCATGAGTTAGAAATTTAACGTCAGTTGTGTCCTGACTAGGTTAATGACCGGGGGGAGTTGGTGTTAATGACCCTGGGTGCAGAGCATCACTAAACAACATATTCAACCCCAAATCATTGTCATCCACTAACTCAACAGGAGACAAGGATGGTTGTTGTATCTTTGACATAGCTCTAGTAATTGCGCTGAGAGGAAATGAAATAGGCTTCTCTCTACAAGCTTCAATGGCATAATTATCATCAGTGGTATTATCAATCACAAGTGGTTCTTTACATATACCAGCATGAAGGATATCATTCCCTATCAACAAGTCCACTGACCTGATGGGAAATACACCACTGGATATACTCACTGAAATATAACCAGTATAATAGCTTGTTTCAATGTAAACTTTATGAAGAGGTACTTTTATAACAGCCCCTCCATAGGCTTCTAACAATACATCTATCTTGCAATAGGTATCATCAGTTATGGTCAGTACATCTTTTCTTAATAACGTGAGATAACTGCCAGTGTCTCTGAAAGTAATTATCTCAGTTAGATGTGATTCGTCAAATCCTACTTTACCTCTCGAAAAGTAAGGACTCATCGCTGAACGAATCTTTTCGTCAGATACACTTTCTGACGCTAGTCATCTGTCCTGAGTAATATTATCTAAAACAGTAGGATCAGAGGTATTACTAGGATTTTGGTGCCTTTGTTGCTCAGAAGAAGATACGACTTGTGTGGGGGCGCCAGCCATACGACTGCTTCTCGTATTTCTTTCTTACTTATAGCAATACTCTCTAGCATGTCCTTTTCTGTTACAATAGGTACATTTAACTTTCTTCTTCTCGATATCAGACTTCTGTCTAGCCACAGAGATTCAGGATTGTGAGTTTTCCTGTTAAAGGTACGAGAAGTTACAGTAGCAGATACATCAGGCCGGCAATGAGCAGCTGATTTAGGTTGCCAACTTCTAGGACAATCTTTAGTTACCTTGTTTCTTTGTGTTTTAGTACGTACAAGTTTGTGGGAAATCTCGTAATTGTCTGCTAATGCTGCAGTTTCCAGAATATCCAAGGTAGTATGATCGATCAGATATTCTTGTATGTCAGCAGACATACAGTTGTTAAACTCTTCGTGTAGTTACAACTGAACAAGGCTGTCGTAGTTGTTACATTTGGCAGACCTACTCCACCTCTCAAATGCAACTTTTTTCTCATGAGCAAACTCTACACAAGTTTGATCTTGTCGTCGTTGTAACGTACGAAATGCATTTTGATAACTTACAGATAACAAGTTATATGTCTCTTGAATAGTTTGCTTGACAGCGTCATAACTAATGTACTTGGCAAATGGTAAAGCAGCAGTACAAGTTTGAGCTCTTCCTGTCAAAGCTGTGTGCAACAAGGTAGCCCAGTGCTTACGTGGCCAGTTCATAGCATGTGCCTGGCTCTCAAACACACCAAAATAGGTGTCTAAGTCACTCTCAAAAAACTTAGGAACCATAGAGGCAGCTTTCTGCACATTAAATGTGTCCTGTGATCTATCAGTCTGTTGTCTTCCCAGACGAACATTTTCTCTCTGGAAATCTTCTTCGTTCAATTTCCTCTGTGCCTCTATTTGTGCGGTCTGCAACATAATGAGGCGTTCAAACCTCTCAAACTGTTCCTGAGAGATAGGACCAGTGGGTAATGGAGGAATAGGGAAATTAACAACTGAGTCGGGACGTTCCTTAGGTCAGACACCTTGTCCAGGCATCCCTTGAAAGTCTAGATCTGGTCTAGGATAAGTAAATACAGGTGTAGTATACACTGTACTAGTATGAGGCTGAGTCATGCTAACAGCTATACTCTGTACTATTGTGTCAGTGAGGCGGGAAGGCGTGAGCGGAGGTTCACTAGGCTCAGACACTTCTGCCGTAGTTGCTCTTTCTTCTAAGTCATCAAATAGTCATACTTCCTAATTGTGACACTAGGCTTTCTGAATCTGAATCATAATCAGACATCTCTGTATGAGCAGGAAACAATATATCTTTAATTAACGCTCTGACAGTTTCTGCGGTGTAATTCCTGTTATACGTCACACCGAGATATTTGGCTACTCGCCAACACGTCTGAAGTTTTAATGTACTTAACTCATACAAAGTCAGAGTATCAATTAACTGTTTCACTATGGCATACATCACGAAAATAAGTGTACTACGAGAGAGTGATTATTGGAAACTATAATCCTAATAGGACTTTTAGTGTTGGTTGTCTTAGAGCTAGAACTCATAAACAGTATTTCCATCTCCTTGGATCAAGAGACTCAGTCAAGTATATACATCCACCTAGCATGTTGTACAAGACTAAACTCAACTTCATATTGTTTTGAGTAGCCACATTCGAAGATTTGGTTGATGTCCGCTTGGAGTCTCGCAGTGTCTTCCATGGAGGTCCCTGCCATGGTGATCCGGGCGTCATCCACAAAGGAAGACACGGAGCTATGACTTACATCTCTGTCTATGTCAGAAATGAGGATGAGGAATAGAATGGGAGCGAGTACTGTGCCTTGTGGAACAGAGCTTTTTACTGTGGCTGCCTGGGACTTTACTCTGTTTACTATTACTCTTTGTGTTCTATTTGTCAGGAAGTTGTAGATCCGTCTACCAACTTTTCCCGTTATTCCTCTATCACGCATTTTGTGTGCTATTACACCATGGCCACACTTGTCGAAAGCTTTTTCAAAGTCTGTGTATACTACATCTGTATTTCGTTTATCCTCTGCAGCATCCAGGACCTTGTCATAGTGGTCCAGTAGCTGGGACAGGCAGGAGCAACCTGCCCTGGGTTGTGTAACTGATGGGTATCTAGGTGGACGGCGATCTTGCTTCTTAGAGCCATCTCAAAAGATTTTTATGATATGGGATGTTAGTGCTATCGATCTGTAGTTCTTTGCAATTGTTTTACTGCCACCTTTGTAGAATGGGGCTATGTCTGTTGTTTTTAGTGTGTGTGGAATGACCTCTGTGTCCATGCTCCTTCTCCATAAAATGCTGAAGGCACGCGACAGGGACTTCTTGCAGTTCTTGATGAACACGGAGTTCCACGAGTCTGGGCCTGGGACAGAGTACATGGGCATGTCATTAATTGCCTCTTCAAAATCTTGTGGAGTTATAATAATATCCGAGAGTTTTGGGATGACCACATTTTGGGTTTCGTTCATAAGGAATTAATTTGGATTGTCGACCCTTAGAGTGGACAGTGGATCGCTGAACACTGAATCATATTGGGACTTTAGTCTCTCACTCATTTCTTGGCTGTCATCTGTGTATGTCCCATACTGCCTCAGATTTGGCATAAGAGAAGAAGTATTTTGTTTTTTTTTTTCAATTTCCTTTATGGCTTTTAATTCTTCCTGTGATTCTTGTCTCCTATAAGATTCCTTCAGCTTAAGTTCGATATTTGCAATTTCACTGACTAGTGCTTCTTTTCGTATTTCAGATATATTGACCCCACCCAGCAGCTCTGTGACTCTTCGCCTTCATCTGTATAGGGAACATCTCTCTCTTTCTAGTTTACATCTTCTCTTTCTTTTTCTTAATGGAATGTGTCTTGAGCAGCTCTCAAGAACCACAGAGTTCATTTTTTCAAGGCAAATGTTCAGGTCCGTGTTGTTTAGGATATCTTCCCAGCTTGTTTCATTTAGGATATGGTTTACTTGATCCCATTGTATGTTTTTGTTATTGAAATTGAATTTCGTGAAGAGACCTTCATGACTCCTCGCATTTTGCTGGTCCGGAGCCCTGTGCATACATGTTGTGATCTGAATGAATTGTCTTTGATACAGTTATATTACGTATCAGATCATCGCTGTTAGTGAAGATGAGGTCCAGCGTATTTTCTAGGCTTGTAGGCTCTACTATTTGCTGGTTTAAGGTGAATTTGTTGCCGAGATTTAATAGTTCGTGTGTGTGTGAATTTTCTTCTGAGCTGCCTCCCGGGGTGATCTCTGCTGAAACATTGTTTGCTATACTCCTCCATTTTAAGTCTCGGGTTGAATTCTCCTAGTAATGCATTATATATATATATATATATATATATATATATATATATATATATATATATATATATATATATATATGCAATAAGATCACAGTAAACAGGTGATTTCAGAATATGCAAAACAACCACTGTGAAAGAATAGAGAAGTCCCAAGCGCTTTCGTGACTACTCACATTATCGTTTATATATATATATATATATATATATATATGATATATATATATATGATATATATATATATGATATATATATATATATATATGATATATATATATATGATATATATATATATATATATGATATATATATATATGATATATATATATATATGATATATATATATATGATATATATATGATATATATATATATATGATATATATATATGATATATATATGATATATATATATATATATATATATATATGTGTGTGTGTGTGTGTGTGTGTGTGTATGTGTGTGTGTGTGTGTGTGTGTGTGTGTGTCGTGCTGAATAGGTCAAACTTGCGATTTTGGCTTAAATAGCAACGCTGTTGTTGCCGAATAAGGCAAGCGAAAATAATTTGTGTTTTCAGTAATTTCGTAAAAATCATTCTGAATCTAACGAAAAAAAATATAGTTCATTGTGTTTGTTTATTATTCAATTATTGTAAAGTTATCTAAAATATATTTAGTTGGATTAGGCTAAATTAAATTGCGCTTGTTATAATAATGTTAGGTAAGTCTCAGAACTCCAGACCGTCGCGTTAGCCACTAGACCAGCTAGCCACAATAAGATTCATCCAACTAGGTATATTTCTACACCATAGGAAAGTTAGCACAGGCACCACTGTGACCACAAATGCAAGTTTTTACAGACGAATCTCCAGCTAGCGTGGCCGTGACGAACTCTAGCTCAAGTCCCCTCACTGCCGTCAACATGACTCAAGAAATCGTAATGACATGATTGCAAAGAAACCATACCACGGGAGGGGATAGAACTCGCGATCAGAGAGTCTCAAAACTCCAGACCGTCACGTTAGCCACTGGACCAGCTAGCTGGAGATTCGTCCGTGAAAACTTTCATTTGTGGTCACAGTGGTGCCTATGCTAACCTTCCTATGGTGTAGAAATATACCTAGTTGGACGAATCTTATTGTGGCTAGCTGGTCCAGTGGCTAACGCGACGGTCTGGAGTTTTGAGACTCTCTGACCGCGGGTTCTATCCCCGCCCGTGGTATGGTAAGGTTAGGTAAGTTTTCTAAGGTTCTTTTAGTACAAAATTTTTATTTTTTTACTGATAGTAATCACACTTGGATCAGTATCAGTAATATTACAGATACTGATCACACTTCCTGGTATGATACTGATCACACTGGAAGTGTGATCAGTATCGTACTGGAGGTCGTCACGAGGTAACAGTTCCTGCCTGCTCGAGCAGTGGCAAAATCTTCTACATATTGCTATGACCAGATGTTTGGGGAGAGAACAGGCAAGTTCTTTAATGGCTGGTAATTAATGTTGAGGACACAGCCTTGCAGTACACCTTCAACTTGCACAGAGTCAGAGAAAAAAGATTGATTTAATCAAACATTGGATTGTATCTCTCAGAAGTTTTGGAGGAAAGTGGTAGGTTCAAGTGCCTCCCAGCATACTTAAGGGGAGTTACCAATAGACCTCTGACTGTCTTCGAGAGGGAGCTGAACAGATACGTCAAGTCAGTACCTGACCAGCTGGGCTGTGGTTCGTAAGTTGAATTGCGTACAGCAGTAAAAACCTGGTTTATCAGGCCCTGATCCACTGTTAGGCCTGATCATGGACTGGGCCGCGGGGGCGTTGACCCCCGGAACACCGTGCGGGTAGGTAGATAAAGCCCCAAGGCATGATCTTAGATGTCATCCCAGGTAGTGTCATTAACTTTTTCTAAGTAGCATTGTGGATGTGTGTATCAAAGCTTATTAAGGGGTGAAATATCACTCTCTAAAATAGAACTGATGAGGAACGGGTAATTTTTTCGTAAGTATCAGACTAAACAAGCATTCTAGCAACTTATAAATAGCGCGAACAATGAGTCTGTGATAAGATATGGCTTTTGTAAAGGAAGGTGTAAGAGGCACATTAATTCTGTAAGGTGCAAGGGCTGAGACATGTAGACTTGCATGTCATCAAGACCATCTGTTGTTGGTTATAACTCAGCATCAATGTGAGTTCAAGAAGCGTGAGTCCCGAGAGAGTTGTAAGACTCCTCGATACGAGACGTAAAATCTAGTGGTATGGAGTCTCACTCGGGTTTAAACTGAAGGAAGGACAATAAATATAATTCTTGAGAAACCCAAACTAGGTGATACCTATTTCCTTGATAAATTCGACAGTCTGCGACGTTTTTGTCAACAATAGTAAGAAATTTGGCAGTGTTTAGAAAATACTTGCCTGCCAAAGTTCGTATAGAGATAGTGGCATTCACTGTGCATATTCAAGCTTAACAAGTTCGTTTAGCTGCTTGTTTAGTTCGTTTAGCTGCTTGTTTAGTTCGTTTAGCTGCTTGTTTAGTTCGTTTAGCTGCTTGTTTAGTTCGTTTAGCTGCTTGTTTAGTTCGTTTAGCTGCTTGTTTAGTTCGTTTAGCTGCTTGTTTGTAAGCTAGGAAACTGCCTATAATATGTTGTAATGCAGGCGAGCCAGTGCAACACATATTAATGACCACCACGAACACAGTCGTCAGAGTACCTTGAAACATATTATTGATAATGTTGGTGTGGGAGATTGCAAGTGTGGCTGCAGAGAGAACAGAGGTGAAGATTTGCAATAACTCATGCGTATTGGAGTCAGGAGGAACAACAGGAAAAAGGGTTATGACCTGTATAAAGCGCCCAACCCGCACACCCCAACTGCCACCGGAATCGACGAAGTCGAGTATAAGAATGGAAATGATCCTCACTCACACAGATCATTTACTGCAGTGTAGTCGAAGTAGAGAGCTCTCGACGAGGAGAAGATGGAGATCCATGTTGGGCTTATGTTTGGTAACAATGTGTGTCCCACTTCTTAGCTCATGGAAAAAGTTTTACCCGACGAAAATCACGAATTTCTTGCTATTATAATCTGTGAGGCAAAAACTTTTGAGCTTGTTGACTGAAGGGAAAGAAATTTGTCCAGTGTTATTTTGTAACTACTTCTTGTTGGGTAAGAGGTTTCTAGTAGTGTCTCTTACATGTGAATAAGAAGGTATGTGAGGTACAGTGTCAGTGTCGTTTATTGTGTGTCGAGATCTTCTGACAGATAGCAACGAGCTAATGTTGCCCTTTTACATGCAAACGATCAGAGAATCTTTGCATCATGGGAGAAGCCGAGTCCACGGTAAAGATGAAGTGGGAACTAGAGGTACCAGGGGGAATAAGCGGAATGCTGGTACTGGGTTTAGGCACCAGTTGATTGCCTGAATGTTATTCCATGATAACGAAGCTAGTAAAAGTGATAGTGAGGTGCAGCAGTTATAGACATGGCCAGAGGTGGGCGTGACCAACTGCTGGAAGTAGGTCATGCACATAAGGTGAGCTAGGTGTTAGCTGTGGAGGTGTAGGAGATATCCTCTGTATTCCATAGTGTTCCAGCATAAAATAAGTGTCTTTAGATCAAATAAATTCAATACCAACAAGTTGATGAATAAAACACATGTGCAACACAAAGATACCTAAGTGTTGCACATGTGCAACACAATGATACCTAAGTGTTGCACATGTGCAACACAATGATACCTAAGTGTTGCACACGTGTCTTACTCTTCAGCGTGTCAGTATTATATACTTATAAGAACATAAGAACATAAGAAAGGAGGAACACTGCAGCAGGCCTGTTGGCCCATACTAGGCAGGTCCTTTACAATTCATCCCACTAACAAACATTTGACCAACCCAATTTTCAATGCCACCCAAGAAAAAAGCTCCAATGTGCAAGTCCCTCTCAAATCCAACCCCTCCCACTCATGTACTTATCCAACCTAAATTTGAAACTACCCAAAGTCCTAGCCTCAATAACCCAGCTAGGTAGACTGTTCCACTCATCTACTACCCTATTTCCAAACCAATACTTTCCTATGTCCTTTCTAAATCTAAACTTACCTAATTTAAATCCATTACTGCGGGTTCTCTGTTGGAGAGACATCCTCAAGACCTTATTAATATTCCCTTTATTAATACCTATCTTCCACTTATACACTTCGATCAGGTCTCCCCTCATTCTTCGTCTAACAAGTGAATGTAACTTAAGAGTCTTCAATCTTTCTTCATAAGGAAGATTTCTAATGCTATGTATTAATTTAGTCATCCTACGCTGAATGTTTTCTAACGAATTTATGTCCATTCTGTAATATGGAGACCAGAATTGAGCTGCATAATCTAGGTGAGGCCTTACTAATGATGTATAAAGCTGCAGTATGACCTCTGGACTTCTGTTGCTTACACTTCTTGATATAAATCCCAGTAATCTATTTGCCTTATTACGTACGCTTAGGCATTGCTGTCTTGGTTTAAGGTTGCTGCTTACCATAACCCCCAAGTCCTTTTCGCAATCTGTATGGCTAAGTTCTACATTATTTAACTTATAAGTGCTAGGGTTATGGACACTCCCGAGCTTCAGAACCTTGCATTTATCTACATTGAACTGCATCTGCCACTTTTCTGACCAAGAGTAGAGTTTGTCTAAATCCTCCTGAAGTTCATTAACATCTACGTTTGAATCAATTATCCTACCTATCTTCGTGTCATCGGCGAATTTGCTCATATCACTAGTAATTCCTTCATCAAGATCATTGATATATATTATAAACAACAACGGGCCCAAGACTGATCCCTGTGGAACGCCACTTGTTACTGATCCCCACTCGGATTTAACCCCATTTATGGACACTCTCTGCTTCCTGTCTGTGAGCCATGATTCGATCCACGAGAGCACTCTTCCCCCAATGCCATGAGCTGCTACTTTCTTCAACAGTCTTTGGTGCGGAACTCTATCAAATGCCTTACTAAAATCTAAGTAAACAATATCAAATTCTTTATCGTGGGTCATCACATGACTAACACCCACGTCAGGAAACACCTGTCCTGTTTCCTGATGAACCTAACCTAACCTAACCTCACTTTACCTAACGTAACCTAAGCAAATAGGAAGCGCGTCTGTCTGGCGCTCAGCAGACGGAGGATCAAGCCTCCACGTCATGCGCTGAATGATCCCCATGGATTTAGCGCATAACATAAATTTTATATAAATAAATAAATTATATTCATGGGTAAATGCTAAACCTGTAAGAGCCATACAGCGTCTGAGAAATGGGAGGTAATCAAGTTTGATTTGGGGAAGGAAAAAAAATTTTCCACCTCCCTGAATCAGCAGCTGTTCACCGAAGAAGAAATAAAACACTGGATCTGTTCACCCTTAGTAGCCAATTTCTGTTACTACTACTCCTGCGTTGTTACTGTGCTGGTGTGAAAGTTGCACAGAAGGTGTGGTCGAGTATATGGGAGGGACGTGTGTTAGATTAAGCTGACAATACACGAGACACACACACATACAGGAGGCAGGAACCATACAGAGTTTCAAGACGAGGTATGATAAAGCTCATGGAGCAGGATGAGAGAGGAACTAGTAGTGATCAGTGAAGAGGCGGGGCCAGGATCTATGTTTCGACCCTTGCAACCACAAATAAGTGAGTATATACACGTATATTTTCTGGAGTTCTGTAACAAGAGTCACAGGGATAAAACAAACACGGCAGGGATGAGTGACTGCATCAATACACAAATAACCCGCACATAAAAGAGAGAAGCTTGCGACGACGTTTTGGTCCGACTTGGACCATTTACAAAGTCACACTAACCAGAAGTGGAGCAGGACGGCTATATATAGGCAGGAGAGGTGGTGGTGGTAGTAGTAGTAGTAGTAGTAGTAGTAGTAGTAGTAGTAGTAGTGGGGAATAAGGAGGAGGAGCCAGTCAAATACAAAGGAAGGGGAGCACTGCAAGGGAGCTAGGTGCCCACAGAGGGAGAGCAAGCGCACAGAGGTGCGTGAAAGGGGAACTGCATCAACATGGACCTGCAGGAAAATATTTGACAAAGTGCTACATCATAAATTAGAAAAACAGAAAGGGTTAAAAGGTAGTGTATTCCAGTGGGTCAGGGAGTACCCGAGTGAAAGACAGCAGAGTAACACTAAGAGATGCGACGTCTGAATGGGAGAAACGAGTGGAGTTCCGCAAGGATCAGTACTAGGACTGCTACTGTTCCTAACATACGTGAACGACTTACTAAATGGGGATTGAATCCTATGTGTTGCTAATTACGAATGATTTAAAACTAATTGTGACAAGAATAAGAAAGGACAGTGATTAACTTCAGGGGAGCCACCACAGATGTAGTCAGGTAAGTTGTTGGTCGAACTAAATTCAGACAAATGCAAGATCATGCGAGCTAGAGGTGAGGCAAATTAGGTCAGTTTTGCCTCCAGGATGCGACCCACACCAATCGGCTAACACCCAAGTGCCTACTTACTGCTAGGTGAACATGGGCAGTAGATGTTTTAAGGAAACACGCCCAATGTTTCCACCCTTACTGGGGATCGAACCATGGACTTCAGTGTGAGAGCTGAGGGCTCTAGCAATCGAGCTACAGGACACCTACAGAGTGAAATGGACCTGGGGCAACTATAACACAAGCATATTGCCAGACACGTAAACTGTACAACGTCTGTGGCGTGTCCAAGATTTGTAAATTTCAGAATAGCATTTAGGAACTAAGTAAAGACTCCTTCAGAACTTTGTATACGACACATGCCAAGATAACTGAGTGCGCGACCCCAGCATGGAGCCCATACTTGATCAAACAGGTCCAGAAAATCCAAAAGGTCCAAAGGTTTGCAACCAGGCTAGTACCAGAACTGAGAGAAATGCACTATAAAGAGAAGAAAGAACTGAACTTTGCAGAGAGAAGGGCCAAGGATAGACATGATTAGGACATGAAAAATCATGAGGGAGATTGCTAGGATAGTCTGAATTCAAAGGACCGGGATTAATGGAGCACAAGTAAGAGTGGAATAATCATCAGTAAACAGTGAGTGGTAAGTAGTTGACACAAATAATAATGGTCGTAATATTGATGCCTACGGAACTCCACTCATTAATCTCTCTCGTACTCTGATGTTTCATATATAACTGCTACTCTGCCTTCTATCTCTCAGGTACTCCCTGACCTACTGGAACACTCCGTCTTTTAACCTTGTCTGTTACGCTTATTTTTGGACTAATACCTGATGTGGTACTGTATGAAATGATTTCCTGCAGCCCAAGACGATGCGGTGCTCCCAGCCCTTCTCAGTAGTAGTACCAGTTCCTAGTAACCAGTTACCAGTAACCATGTACCAGTAGATGACTCACTACCAACCGTCTGTGTGAATCATTGACTGTATTCATATTGCTGCTGACCATAGCAGGATTTCAAACACCCTCACCCATAGGCACTATGGGTCAGTCGAAGATAGGCAGCAGAGAGAGGCAGGTCGGCTGTTGGCGCTTCCCATACTTCCCGTTTTATATATTATACGTACTACCAGCCTACGTGAGTATTTTTACCCCATCCACGTATCGAAAACCCACATGACACCCTGTCTACTTTTATCTTTGACTTCGTTATGAATCTGCAGCAAAATCCTAAATCTGTGATTGTTTGCTGTAAAGAATCTTATTTCTTAGTGCTCCAATACCACTTTTCCTTATGATCTTCTCCAGAACTTTTGAAAAAAAATGCATGTCAGAAATTCTTCACCTCTTGCATCTTCCCCATTTTTATATAAGGGGCCCACATTTGCCTTTTTGTCCTAAGAGGGGAGATTAGCTGAAGACCTTTGATATGGGGTCTTACAGTGGTTTTTCTAGTTTTCTCAGTACCAATGGCAGTTTGTTGTCAGGTTCTATTGTTTTATGTCCAGCTCCTTTAGTATTCTCATCACTTGTTATAATGCTTTTTAGTATCTGTCGATTTATTGTAGCTACAGTGCCTCTGTGAAGACCTTTTTAAATCTTATACTAAGCTCTTTCCATTTGTTTTCTTGCCTCCTTCAGTGTTTTCAACTGGTCCTTGACAATCATCACTGTCTGGGAGGTGGGAGCATCACCTTCAGTTTTGTTCTCTGATGTTATATTTTCAAACTGGTTTTCAGCTTCGGTTCTTATCCTTGAGTATTTGTTTCTGGCTCTCCTGCTTGTTTCCCTGTTATCTCTGGTGTGATATTCTTTATCTCTCTTCCAAACACTTCTGCTGCTGCTTTTAACATATCTGCATTCCTCAGTGAACCATAGTCTTTGTGCTTCTGTGTCGTGTGTGTGTGTGTGTGTGTGTGTGTGCGCGCACGCACGCACGCACGCACACACACACACTCGCCGTACTCGCCGATTTTTTTTTGAAGGGGGTCGAGACTTTGTTCCTGGCCCGCCTCCTAGACCACTTTGATCATCATCACTGACTTATGTCCTCTTGAAGCTGTATATTGAATTTGCTTCCAAGACTTGGGCCTGACTAGCTTGGGACAGTGGCTTGGGCCAGTAGGTGACGTGGACGTGCCTCGGATGGGCCAGTAAGCTTGCTGCAGTGCTCCTTTCTTAGTTCACTGCTGCATCCAAATCATTCCACTTTTCATCCACCCTGAGACTATATAAATACTTTCTAACTTCCCTGTAACTCATCTGTGTCTTCAGCTTCCACCTGTGTCCTAATGATCCTGGTTCTTTTAATTAACTCAAGTCCCTCTCCGCCTTATCTAAACATTCTGTATATCGTAATCATTCCCTTGTTCTTTCAGCCTTTCCTCAGTGCATCTCTCCTAGTTTTGGTACTAGTCTTGTTGCAAACCTTGAGGGCTTTGCGAGCTTGTTCACATGTTTTATTAGATGTGGGCTTCATGCTGGGGCTGCATACTCAATAACTGACCTAATATGCGTCATTTATAAGGCTCTGAAGGGTTCTTCATTTAAATTCCTACTATTCTGAGGTTTGTTAATCTCGCACTTGGCGCTGACGTTATATGGTTTGACTGCAGTTCTAGCGATATACTTGACCACATCTGTAGTGAGTTGAGGTTGTCCTTAAGTTTATCACTCTCCTCGAATTAGACACTTGTGCAACACTTGTGTATACTGCGGAAACATTTCGCCAACCAGTGGGTTCTTCAGTCCACTACAGAGATGAATGGTGGAAGACGAGGAAGAGTTTGAGATAATCAGTCCCTCAGTCTGGAGTCGATGTGTTCAGTCCATCAGTTTTGAAAAAGAGTTAAACATATGCGAAGGAACTTATATACTGCAGACAGGTGAGTCAAGCAGTTTTAAGTCATCAAGCTGTTGGTTCTCTGAAGCAGTTATCTGTATCACTGTCCTCTCATGTTCTTATTCTCCTCATTGGTCTCGCATCATCAGCAGAAACATTGTAAGACTCGACTGAGTGGAATGAGAAGCACACTGCAAGGTCATCCAAACACAGGCGCCAGAGGTGGTCAAATATGTGACCCCTGGATGAGAGAGAGAGAGAGAGAGAGAGAGAGAGAGAGAGAGAGAGAGAGAGGTAGAAAGCAGCAACTTCACTCTAGCTGTACCCTTCTCCAGAACATCACTTCATCTGAGATCATTTATCCCCAGGATGACTCGAGTATGGAACACATTCGTACAGCATAATGATGTCAACCAGATAAAGTCAGTTGATCAAATGAAAATGCTGGCCCACAGATGGCCCTCAATTGGCCCACAGAAGGCTCCAACTTCATCCTGTTCCCTACTTGTATGTCACATAACAATAAAAATGCTTCCAAATGAGCTGATGTAGGTAACAGCTCTTAGCTTGTCAATAAACTTAGGAATCCTTAACCTGTAAATAGCTTGTCAATAAAGCTAGGGATCCTTAACCTTGTCAAATCATGTGTAAAGAGAGAGAGAGAGAGAGAGACAGAGAGAGAGAGAGAGAGAGAGAGAGAGAGAGAGAGAGAGAGAGACAAAGAGAGAGAGGAAAGTGTAGACTAATAAGTTTCCTGGAATACTGTACTCCGAAATGTTGCCTTTGCCGCTGGCGGTGTGTGTCCCTGGACATTGTCTCAACCCACCAGTGTTGCTTGTTCCACCAGTGTTGCTTGTTCCACCAGTGTTGCTTGTTCCACCAGTGTTGCTTGCTTCACCAGTGTTGCTTGTTTCACCAGTGTTGCTTGTTTCACCAGTGTTGATTGTTTCACCAGTGTTGCTTGTTTCACCAGTGTTGCGTGTTCCACCAGTGTTGCGTGTTCCACCAGTGTTGCTTCTTTCACCAGTGTTGCTTGTTTCACCAATGTTGCGTGTTCCACCAGTGTTGCTTGTTTCACCAGTGTTGCTTGTTCCACCAGTGTTGCTTGTTTCACCAGTGTTGCTTCTTCCACCAGCGTTGCTTGTTTCACCAGTGTTGCTTGTTCCACCAGCGTTGCTTGTTCCACCAGTGTTGCTTGTTTCACCAGTGTTGCTTGTTTCACCAGTGTTGCTTGTTCCACCAGTGTTGCTTGTTCCACCAATGTTTGTTTCACCACCAGTGTTGCCACCAGTGTTGCTTCCACCAGCGTTGCTTGTTTCACCAGTGTTGTGTTCCACCAGTGTTGCAGTGTTGTTGTTGCTTGTTCCACCAGTGTTGCTTGCAGTGTTGCGTGTTCCACCAGTGTTCCACCAGTGTTGCTTGTTTCACCAGTGTTGCTTGTTTCACCAGTGTTGCTTGTTCCACCAGTGTTGCTTGTTCCACCAGTGTTTGTTTCACCAGTGTTGCTTGTTCCGCCGGTGTTGCTTGTTCCACCAGCGTTGCTTGTTCCACCAGCGTTGCTTGTTTCACCAGTGTTGCTTGTTCCACCAGTGTTGCTTGTTCCACCAGCGTTGCTTGTTCCACCAGTGTTGCTTGTTTCACCAGTGTTGCGTGTTCCACCAGTGTTGCTTGTTTCACCAGTGTTGCTTGTTTCACCAGTGTTGCTTGTTTCACCAGTGTTGCTTGTTCCACCAGCGTTGCTTGTTTTACCAGTGTTGCTTGTTCCACCAGCGTTGCTTGTTTCACCAGTGTTGCTTGTTCCACCAGCGTTGCTTGTTCCACCAGTGTTGCTTGTTTCACCAGTGTTGCTTGTTTCACCAGTGTTGCTTGTTCCACCAGTGTTGCTTGTTCCACCAGTATTGCTTGTTCCACCAGTGTTGCTTATTCCACTAGTGTTGCTTGTTTCACCAGTGTTGCGTGTTCCACCAGTGTTGCTTGTTTCACCAGTGTTGCTTGTTTCACCAGTGTTGCTTGTTTCACTAGTGTTGCTTGTTCCACCAGTGTTGCTTGTTTCACCAGTGTTGCTTGTTCCACCAGCGTTGCTTGTTTCACCAGTGATGCTTGTTCCACCAGCGTTGCTTGTTCCACCAGTGTTGCTTGTTTCACCAGTGTTGCTTGTTTCACCAGTGTTGCTTGTTCCACCAGTGTTGCTTGTTCCACCAGTGTTGCTTGTTCCACCAGTGTTTGTTTCACCAGTGTTGCTTGTTCCGCCAGTGTTGCTTGTTTCACCAGTGTTGCTTGTTCCACAAGTGTTGCTTGTTCCACCAGCGTTGCTTGTTCCACCAGTGTTGCTTGTTTCACCAGCTTTGCTTGTTCCACCAGTGTTGCTTGTTTCACCAGTGTTGCGTGTTCCACCAGTGTTGCTTGTTTCACCAATGTTGCTTGTTTCACCAGTGTTGCTTGTTTCACCAGTGTTGCTTGTTCCACCAGCGTTGCTTGTTTTACCAGTGTTGCTTTTCCCACCAGCGTTGCTTGTTTCACCAGTGTTGCTTGTTCCACCAGCGTTGCTTGTTCCACCAGTGTTGCTTGTTTCACCAGTGTTGCGTGTTCCACCAGTGTTGCTTGTTTCACCAATGTTGCTTGTTTCACCAGTGTTGCTTGTTTCACCAGTGTTGCTTGTTCCACCAGCGTTGCTTGTTTTACCAGTGTTGCTTTTCCCACCAGCGTTGCTTGTTTCACCAGTGTTGCTTGTTCCACCAGCGTTGCTTGTTCCACCAGTGTTGCTTGTTTCACCAGTGTTGCTTGTTTCACCAGTGTTGCTTGTTCCACCAGTGTTGCTTGTTCCACCAGTATTGCTTGTTCCACCAGTGTTGCTTATTCCACTAGTGTTGCTTGTTCCACCAGTGTTGCTTGTTCCACCAGTGTTGCTTATTCCACCAGCGTTGCTTGTTCCACCAGTGTTGCTTGTTTCACCAGTGTTGCTTGTTCCACCAGCGTTGCTTGTTTCACCAGTGTTGCTTGTTCCACCAGTGTTGCTTGTTTCACTAGTGTTGCTTGTTCCACCAGCGTTGCTTGTTCCACCAGCGTTGCTTGTTTCACCAGTGTTGCTTGTTTCACCAGTGTTGCTTGTTTCACCAGTGTTGATTGTTTCACCAGTGTTGCTTGTTTCACCAGTGTTGCGTGTTCCACCAGTGTTGCGTGTTCCACCAGTGTTGCTTGTTTCACCAGTGTTGCTTGTTTCACCAGTGTTGCGTGTTCCACCAGTGTTGCTTGTTTCACCAGTGTTGCGTGTTCCACCAGTGTTGCTTGTTTCACCAGTGTTGCTTGTTTCACCAGTGTTGCTTGTTCCACCAGTGTTGCTTGTTTCACCAGTGTTGCTTGTTCCACCAGCGTTGCTTGTTTCACCAGTGTTGCTTGTTCCACCAGCGTTGCTTGTTCCACCAGCGTTGCTTGTCCAACCAGCGTTGCTTGTTTCACCAGTGTTGCTTGTTCCACCAGTGTTGCTTGTTCCACTAGCGTTGCTTGTTCCACCAGTGTTGCTTGTTTCACCAGTGTTGCTTGTTCCACCATTGTTGCTTGTTTCACCAGTGTTGCTTGTTTCACCAATGTTGCTTGTTTCACCAGTGTTGCTTGTTCCACCAGCGTTGCTTGTTTTACCAGTGTTGCTTGTTCCACCAGCGTTGCTTGTTTCACCAGTGTTGCTTGTTCCACCAGCGTTGCTTGTTCCACCAGTGTTGCTTGTTTCACCAGTGTTGCTTGTTTCACCAGTGTTACTTGTTCCACCAGTGTTGCTTGTTCCACCAGTGTTGCTTGTTCTACCAGTGTTTGTTTCACCAGTGTTGCTTGTTCCGCCAGTGCTGCTTGTTCCACTATCATGTGGGAGTTCGATACGTGGATTAGGGTAGAAATACTCACGTAGGCTGTTATACGTATAATTACTGTTATGTGGACAGAGCCCTTGCCAGCCGTGCCTATCTCCTTGCTTCCACTCGTAACACTGGCTAGGCGGCTGGCCAGTACCCCGCAGTGGGTGTTTTGAAATAGTGTCAGCTCAGCACAATATGAAGACGTGACTCAAGACGGTTGGTCGTGAGTCAACGGACACTGGTTACTGGTAACTGGTTACTACGTTACTACTACTGAGATTACTGGTAACTGGTTACTACGTTACTACTACTGAGAGCTCGGCGACGCTAACGTATGTCGTCCCGACATACAACTAATACAAACTAGAGATGGCAGGTATACGGCTTGGGCTGATTCTATACAATGTCAAAGTACACAACATGAACATTATAGATACATAAGTAGAACATTGGAATGAAAGCTTACGTAACTGAAACTGTAATGTAATACAAGGTATACTATAGTACAACTTAAAACTCAACAAATGAACAACGAACTCTACGTTGAGATTACAAGTGATAAAAACAAAAATTTTGATCGATCGATCTGTATTCGTGTGATCTACGGATTCTGAGGAAGGAATATATACAAAGAAAGAGTGTTTAACAGAAAGGCAGATTCGGTGCACGCAAATCTAGACTGTTAACTCTCAGAATGCGGAGAGAACATGAACACAAAAAAAAAATTTTTTGAATACTGATAAGTTGATACTGTAATTATTCATCTATACAGGTTATTTACATTTAACCCCAACTCTGCTAAGGCAAGATTGGCATATGCAGAATGGGTGTCATCTCTGGGAGGATCAAACTCTGTAGCATTGGCTAACTCATGCTGTATTTGAGGCAAATCTGAATTGGAAGTTACAAATGATACTTGAGGATTTCTCAATACCTGTCGTGTACGTAGGGAATAACGACATTCAGGTTGATCGTCTGACTGAGTATCAGAGGAAGAGAGTACAGGATCAGGAGGATTGTCAGAGTCTGTCACATTAGTCTGGGTTGGAACATCATTATCATCACATACTAACTTCATATGATCCAAATGCGATTCTTTATACTGACCAGTACTAATCTCTCTAACCTTATACTTATTACCAGTGATATGTTCAACTACTCGATAAGGACCAACAAACCTTTGATCAAGCTTTGGCATAGCAGACGTTTTGTTAAAATTAGTCAGCATAACTCTCGAACCTACTTTGATTTTGGATGGCTTTACTCGAGTATTTGCGACTCTTGTAAATTCTGCTGTTGATTTATGAAGTGTTTCACGGATTCTTCTAAAAACACTTTGAGCTAAGCTGGTACGAGTTGCTACGAAATCATCAGGGTTATAATTTGGTTTCGGATTAGAATATAACAACTCATAAGGCAAACGTTTATCTACACCATACAATGCATAATGTGGAGTGTCACCTATAGAAACATTGTAAGCAGAATTTATAGCACACTGCACATCAGGTATAACTTCATCCCAAGTTTCACTATTGGGATTGATAGTGGCTCTCAAGACATCAAGTACTTTCTTATTGGTTCGTTCCGCTAACCCATTGCTGGCAGGATGATGAGGAACAATGGTGGATTTAGAGATCTTGTACAAGGTACACAAATTTTCAAGAATTTCATTACAGAATTCACCTCCATTATCTGTTACTAGGGACTTAGGGGTGGTATGCCTGCAGATAATGCGTTCTTTAAACGCTTTAGCTACTGTCTCGGCAGTCTTATCTGCAATAGGAACTAACTCGCAATATCTGGTGAAATGGTCTACCATAACACACAGATGTTTGTTACCTTGGAGGGAACATTGGAAATTAGTTAACAAATCTAGCGCAACTCTTTCCCAAGGTTCGCTAGTAGTTGGATACACTTGGATTGGATTAGGACCATTAGCATTGCCTTTATGTTGCATGCAGACACTACATTTCCTAACATACTCAGAAATATCAGTTGCCATACGAGGCCAAAAGTATTTCAATCTGGCTTGTTTTACTGAACGATCCATACCAGGGTGTGCAACACCTGGTACATCGTGAACTAGCTGTAAGGCTACATTCACTAGTGACTGTGGAATTACTAACTGGTATACTCTTCTGCTAGGAGTACCCAACTCTGCTGTTCGATACAGTAATTCTTGGTTCATGAGAAAGTCACTAATGGGTGCTGGTGGTTTCACATTCAGAATAAGATCTTCCTGGAGCAGGAATCTAATCACACCAGACCACATGGGATCTGTTCGTTGAGCATTCTTTACATCTTCAGCACTAAATGGAGGGTCTGCAGTTACTATACTAACATGTCGCGATAAGGCATCTGCGACTACATTTGACTTGCCAGGTAAATGCTCAAAGGTGGGATTGAACTCTTGGATAGTCAAGGTCCATCTAGCTAACCTTCCAGTAGGTTGTTTGTTCTGGAATAAGGGTATCAGTGGAGCATGATCTGTCAAGACATGAACAGAGTACTGATAAATAATGTCTCGGAAGTGCTTTAAAGACCATACTATTGCTAAAGCTTCTTGCTCAGTTACTGTATAATTACGTTCAGCCTTTGTAAGGACTCGGCTAGCAAATGCAACTGCGTTGTACTTGCCATCGGTCTTCTGAGCTAGTACGGCACCTATGCCAATTGAACTAGCGTCAGTTGTCAGATAGAAAGGCTTAGAAAAATCTGGAAATTTCAAAATTGGAGCAGAAGTTAGCTTTTCTTTTAGAGTTTGGAATGCTCTTTCTTGACGGAAGGTCCAAACAAAAGGAGCATCTTTCTTAAGCAACTCAGTTAGAGGAGCAGCTATGGAAGAAAAATTGGCAATGAAAGCTCTATAAAAACCTGCTAAGCCCACAAAGGATCTTACGGCATCAGCAGTTTTGGGAGTTGGAAAATTTAGTACTGCAGTTACTTTACTTTGGTCAGTCGTAACCCCTCTAGGAGTGACTACGTGACCAAGAAACTTAATTTCTGATCTGAAAAATTGACATTTTGACAGTTTGATCTTTAAATTGGCTTCTTCAAGCTTACCAAGTACTACATCAAGTCTTTTCAAGTGTGTATCCACGTCTTTAGACATGACGATTACGTCATCTAAGTACACCATAAGTGCATTACCTATGAGACCTCTAAAGATATTAGTCATGAGCCTTGAGAACGTGATAGGGGAAGATCGTAATCCAAATGCCATTCGGAGGTAGTGATAATGACCTGTAGGAGTGGAGAATGCAGTTAGTTCTTGGCTGTCCTCGTGAAGAGGGACTTGCCAAAACCCTTGTAACAAATCTAGGGTTGAAAAGACTTTGTTATCTCCAATATTACGTAAAAGATCACCCAGTACAGGGAGTGGAAAGCGATCTGGAATGGTTTTTGCGTTTAACTTCCTAAAGTCAATTACTGGACGCCAAGTACCATCCTTCTTAGGTACTAGTATCAAGGGTGCATTCCAAGGTGAATTGCTAGGTGCAATAACTCCATCATCAAGCATTTGATTGATCAATTCTTCTGCGACAGCAACTTGTGAATGAGGCATTCTGTACGCAGGTATGTAGATAGGTCTAGTACCAGGTTCAAGTGGAATACGATGGGACAATAAGTTCGTTATACCCATCTTCTCACCTGGTAAAGCAATGGCTTTACGACGTTTGTTCAACAGAGTCAACAAACGCTTGACTTCATCTGGGAAGTCAGTGGGAGCTAAGTCTTTCTCCTCAACTGGTGGAACAGATTGATCCAGTGAGGTGGATGAGGTCTCCCCGGCAGAAATAGCACCGACCCACTGGTCAGGTGACAACTCATCCTCTACCTGAACAGGGTAAGGATAGTGAACAAGGTCAACAAGATTGGTATTTGCTCTAAGGCGAACACTGTGACCAGAAGTGTTGGCCAGGTAGAAATGGATCTTACTATCTCGTACAACATGTAAGGATGGTTCAACAAATAGACCTTTTACTTTGCAGGAATCACTGTCAACTAGGACGTTATCACCATCTGGAACACTAGGAACAACTACAGACACTCTAGTGAGAGCACTAGCCGCAACAGAAACGTCTTTCTGCAGACGGCATGTGACATCAACAAGAGATGGCATTACTAGTTGCAAGTAATTGTTTTCCGACAAGGCGTCCCCTGTGGAGAAACTACTACTCGAACTAGCAGGCATTGCAGGGATAGGTTGAGCACTCAAGGCAATCTGAGCGTCCTCGGACACTTGAGGCATCGGACTATCCTGCAATTCTGAAGGTATAGGTGGAACACTGATGGGAGTGACAGAATTACCAGTGCCTGACCGCTTGGGTACGCTACTGGAGAATGCATTAGCTTGTAAGGACTTAATCCGTACATCATACTCTGCAGCAGTATAACAGATTTCGGATCCAAGCTGGTAACCCCAGAATGGAACGATCAAGTCGTCAATTTGTGCATGCCATCGATAAGGGTCGAGCACAATGCGTAAGTCTCGCATGGAAGCAAATCCCAGTAGAAGGTCACCAGGGAAAGTAATCTGGTCGACCACAAGGAAGGAAACAGTGAAGTCTCTACCTTGGATAGAAAAGGTTAGGGCAGTCGTACCTCGGACACGCAGGTGAGAACCAGATACTCCACTAAGGGAGGACACAGGAGTCGGTTCTACGAGAAGGACATGTCGTAACTTCTTATCCTTAAACAAACTAGACCTAATAATATTGATTTGCGCACCAGAGTCCATGAACAATTGAACGGGCGCATTATAAACAGATGCTTGCACTATAGGGCCTATGGTTGCATTGGAAGTTATGTGCAAACAAAAAGGTGGATTGTCATCAGAAAAGACTTGTTCTACTCCATCCCCAAAATCATCTGTGTCAGAGACATGTGAAGCAACAACCTCGGCAGGGTTGTCATTCTCGAGACTGCTTAAGGCTTCAAAGGAGTTGTGAACGGGGATGGTGTACTCATTATCACCTACTGTCACCATGGGGCGGTTTGACTGGGGCGCTCGAATTCCCCCGAATTGGAAGAACGAGCCTGGTTCTGGTGAGTTTGAGAAGTGAATGAATGAGCCTGGTTCTGGTTATTTTGAAAACCACGAGATCTGTTACCTCGACGGGTTCTGCGGTTGGAACGACCACGGAAAGATCTAGAGTACTGAAGGTTATAGAGAGCATTACACTCAGATGTGTCATGTCCATGTATTCTATGATAAGTACAGTAAGGAAGATCTGAGTACTCATCATCAGTACGACGTCTCTTAGGGTAACTATCAGGACAATTAATTGCAATATGTCCACGGAAACCACAGTTGTAACAATTCCGCCGACTATGGTTACTGAATGTGCTATGAATACTACGAGGTGTATAACGACTCTGTACACTGGTTCTTGATGATCTCTGAGATGGTTGACGACTACGATTTGTCTCTGTGGCGCAAACAAGAGGTGGTGCAGACTGAGGCATATTTGTGACATTACTTTTAATACAAGGGAAAGTACCCTGGGGGCACAAGGAACGTACATGATTTAAGGCTGTAAGAGGTTCCATCGTTACAGTTGGAGGATCAGCCTCATAAGCACACACAGAAGCAGGTGGCATTAGTTCTTTAATTGCTCCAAAAGCTGCTATTTTAGCAATTGATTCTGTAAATGGTTTAGCCTCTTCAGGGAGAAAAGATGATGATTGGACAGCATTGATAAATGATGATAAAAGTTTGTCTAATCTAACAGCAAATGCACTCAACGATTCAGTACTCATGGGTGTAGCATTCACTAGTTCCCTAAGAACGACATATGGATCAGCTGTTTTTACTGGGACAAGGAAAGAACGAATCAGTTCCTCATATTGTGACCACCTAGTAAGATTCCTGAAGTCTCGCATATCAAGGAGATCAACAACGTGAACAGCAGCAGGAGATCGATAAAGAGCTTCTTTAGCAAGTCTGATAAGGCTTTCCTCTGAAGGAGGACCTTCAGCTAGGGCACTAGCACGAGAACGAATGGCTGCAAACCATGCTTCAAGACTATGTACATGGCCATTGAATAAAGGTAACGCATCAAGGGAATCACGAGTATAACTATAATATCTCGGTGTCTGAGTCGGTCTGTCAGTCGGTAAGGAACTGTGAGGACTGATGACAGGACCAGCAGTAGTAGCCTGAGAGGTCTGAGTGTCGACATTCACTAAAGTATCACTTGACGGTATGTGAGACATAATGGCAAAGTAGCACGAGAACAAATAAGGCAAAAATAATGAACAATAAAAATGATATAAAATTCTAGAATTGAAATGAAAAGATATACAACTAATTCTGCAGAATAATGTTTAAATACACTGCAAGAGGAATGAAAACTCAATTTAAAGGACTATTGACCAAGGAAAAAAAATTTACATTGAAATATACAAGTAAAAATATTACTGGAGACTGAATTAAATTCAAAATGAGCTGTCTTTACTCTTGCTAATAAAGAAATTAATTAATTAAATTTTTAAATCAATGTGAAAGTGTCAAATAAAATTATTAAATTGTTAACTGGGAAATTTTAAATATTTTCTAAGAATGCATAGACAAAACTAAAATATAATTCACAAGATATCAATAAAAGAAAATAATTCACTGCAGAACAAGTTCAAAAATAATTCACTTCAGAACAAGTGCAACAAAATAAAGTATAGAAATAATCACTGCAGTAATACAGTGTCACTGGGAAAACTCAGGTAAAATAATGAATTAAAATTATGAAGATCAAAAAAATAAACTGATTGAACACTTTAACTCTTAATTGTAAATTAGACAAAACAATTTACTCAAACAGAGTAAGAAAAACACTTTACGTTAAAAGTAATTGAAATTACATCAAGAGTGAATTTGTTCAAGAATATAAAAATATGAAAAAAAATTAAAACACAGGTACAAAACAGGGAATATAACACTTACAATGACGGAGCACACTTCTTAAATTAATATTCTTACAACAAAATCCTGCTGTGACTGATACAACAAAAATCTTGCTGTGACTGATACGACAAAAATTTTGCTGGCAAAAATAATGGTACACAGTCTGCGAAAAAATTAGAGAAATGAGACACTGTTGGCATACGAAAAAAAAATGACACACATAGAAATAAATGGAAAATTTGGTATACTGGGGTAAATATCACTGCAGAATACAACGCTGAAAGAATACAATAAAAAAAAATGAATCACTTCACACAGGTGACTGACTGGTACACTACACAATAATACTTACGACAGACGAATAGCATAAAGAAAAACACAGCAGAATAATATAAGATAAGTGAAAACACTGAAAAATATTGGAAAAATACTGAGTTAAAGAAATACTGCGTTTACACTGAAAACACAAGGTTTAGAGTACACAAACAATTTACTATAAATGTCTCACACACGCAAATGTCTTTAAATGCAAGAAAAATGTCTCAAGAAATTATCACTGAAGTCGAGAGTAGGAGACGGACGGTGAGTACTGGTGGGGGCGGGTGTATGGTGTCCCTCGCGGTGAGGTGATGACGCCTCCGACATTCACTGTTGTCGTGAAGAATGTGCTTCTAGGCGAACTCACATAACTGGCTTTATCTCGTTGGCACCAGCTACAATCTCTTGACCAATTATGTGAGCCAAAACAGTACTAGGACCCGGTACAAGGGTGCAAACAACCACAGGTAGATGAGTGGATGGCTGGTGGTGGTGGTGGGTGGATGCTTCTGCCGCGCACCCCGGGTGGTGGGAGAGTGTGGTGGGGGGGGACGGTGAGGCTGCCGCGTACCCCACTCACCCACGAAGATGTCTTAACCCACTCTATGCCACAGGAATGGTAAAAACCACTCTTAGCATCCAACAGGAAGCACAAAGCGAGATACACAATACTTCAGAGGAACTTGGCTTACTTCTTACTGCGTGGCTTACTTCTCTCTCTCAGCTGGGTTAGAAGCTGGGTTGGCTGGCTGGCTTACCCCACGAGAATGGATGACTGGAAGACGTGTAACGATGCACAAAGCACGGAGGAGCAGTTGGATGACAGGAGACAGGCTGGATGATAGGCTGACTGGCGTTCACTTCCACAGTCTGGCTTACTGACTGGCTTAATTGCAAAATCCGGGTCAACCCCTCGGAGATTGAAGCAATTAGCACACGAACTAAGCCAGGAAGCTTGAAACGGCTGCAACAGGCTTGCAGGCAGTAGGTAGTGAGTGAGGGTATAAGCTGCTGGCTGGAGGGTGTGAGGGGAGGGCATTCACCTTTGACCCTGCCGGCCACTCACAACAGTCTTCAAACGCCTTGAATTACCCTTAAAAACGTAAATCCACGCTCCACACCGCTGTACACCATTTATCATGTGGGAGTTCGATACGTGGATTAGGGTAGAAATACTCACGTAGGCTGTTATACGTATAATTACTGTTATGTGGACAGAGCCCTTGCCAGCCGTGCCTATCTCCTTGCTTCCACTCGTAACACTGGCTAGGCGGCTGGCCAGTACCCCGCAGTGGGTGTTTTGAAATAGTGTCAGCTCAGCACAATATGAAGACGTGACTCAAGACGGTTGGTCGTGAGTCAACGGACACTGGTTACTGGTAACTGGTTACTACGTTACTACTACTGAGATTACTGGTAACTGGTTACTACGTTACTACTACTGAGACCACCAGCGTTGCTTGTTCCACCAGCGTTGCTTGTTTCACCAGCGTTGCTTGTTCCACCAGTGTTGCTTCTTCCATCAGTGTTGCTTGTTCCACCAGCGTTGCTTGTTCCACCAGCGTTGCCTGTTCCACCAGTGTTGCTTGTTTCACCAGTGTTTCTTGTTCCACCAGCGTTGCTTGTTTCACTAGTGTTGCTTGTTCCACCAGCGTTGCTTGTTCCACCAGTGTTGCTTGTTTCACCAGTGTTGCTTGTTCCACCAGTGTTGCTTGTTCCACCAGTGTTGCTTGTTTCACCAGTGTTTCTTGTTCCACCAGCGTTGCTTGTTTCACCAGTGTTGCTTGTTCCACCAGCGTTGATTGTTCCACCAGTGTTGCTTGTTTCACTAGTGTTGTTCCACCAGCGTTGCTTGTTCCACCAGTGTTGCTTGTTCCACCAGTGTTGCTTGTTCCACCAGTGTTTCTTGTTTCACTAGTGTTGCTTGTTCCACCAGCGTTGCTTGTTCCACCAGTGTTGCTTGTTTCACTAGTGTTGTTCCACCAGCGTTGCTTGTTCCACCAGTGTTGCTTGTTCCACCAGTGTTGCTTGTTCCACCAGCGTGGCGTGTTCCACCATTCTTGCTTATTTCACCAGTGTTGCTTGTTCCACCAGTGTTTCTTGTTCCACCAGTGTTGCTTATTCCACCAGTGTTGCTTGTTTCACCAGTGTTGTTTGTTCCACCAGTGTTGTTTGTTCCACCAGTGCTGCTTGTTCCACCAGTGTTGCTTGTTTCACCAGTGTTGTTTGTTTCACCAGTGTTGTTTGTTTCACCAGTGTTGTTTGTTTCACCAGTGTTGCTTGCTTCACCAGTGTTGCTTGCTTCACCAATGTTGCTTGTTTCACCAGTGTTGCTTGTTCCACCAGTGTTGCGTGTTCCACCAGTGTTGCTTGTTCCACCAGTGTTGCTTGTTTCACCAGTGTTGCATGTTTCACCAGTGTTGCTTGTTTCACCAGTGTTGCATGTTTCACCAATGTTGCTTGTTCCACCAGTGTTGCTTGTTTCACCAGTGTTGCTTGTTTCACCAGTGTTGCTTGTTCCACCAGCGTTGCTTGTTTCACTAGTATCATGTGGGAGTTCGAACACGTGGATTGGGTAAGTAATACTCACGTAGGCTGGTAGTACGTATAATTACAGATAATGTGGGGAGAGCCCTTACAGCCGTAACCTTGTCTCCTTGCTCCTCTCGTAACACTGACTGGCCGCCCACAGTACCCATATGTGAGGGGGTCTTTGAATACTGCTAGGTCAGCACAATATGAGTTCAGACAGTGACTCACAAGTGTTGCTTGTTTCACCAGTGTTTCTTGTTTCACCAGTGTTGCTTGTTCCACCAGTGTTCCTTGTTCCTCCAGTGTTGCTTGCTCCACCAGTATTGCTTGTTCCACCAGTTTTGCTTCTTCCACCAGTGATGCTTGTTCCACCAGTGTTACTTGTTGCTTCTTACACTTGTGCTTGTTACACCATTGGTGCTTCTTACAGCGGTGCTTGTTACACTAGTTTTGCTTATTGCAAAGGTGCTTGTTACACCAGTGTTGCTTTTAGCAGTGTTGCTTGTTCCAGTGGTGTTTGTTACAGTGTTGCTTGTTGATGTGGTGCTTGTTACACCAGTGTTGCTGGTTACAGTGGTGCTTGTTACACCAGTGGTGCTTTTTACACCAGTGGTGCTTGTTACACCAGTGGTGCTTGTTACACCAGTGGTGCTTGTTACACCATTGTTGCTTATTGCAGTGTTGCTTGTTACGGTGTTGCTTGTTACACCAGTGGTGCTTGTTACACCAGTGGTGCTTGTTACACCAGTGGTGCTTGTTACACCATTGTTGCTTATTGCAGTGTTGCTTGTTACGGTGTTGCTTGTTACACCAGTGGTGCTTGTTACACCAGTGGTGCTTGTTACACCAGTGGTGCTTGTTACACCAATGTTGCTGGTTGCAATGTTACTTGTTACGGTGTTGTTTGTTACACCAATGTTGTTTATTGCAGTGTTGCTTGTTACACCAATGCTTGTTGCAGTGTTACTTGTTACAATGTTGCTTGTTACACCAGTGTTGCTTGTTTCAGTGGTGCTTGTTAGTGTTGCTTGTTCCACTGATGCTTGGTACACCAGTGTTGCTTGTTCCAGTGGTGCTTGTTACACCAGTATTGGTAGTTGCAGTGTGCTTGTTACACCAGTGTTGCTTATTACAGTAGTGCTTGTTACACCAGTGGTGCTTGTTACACCAGTGTTGCTTCTTACAGTGGTGCGTGTTATATCAGTGTTGCTTGTTGCAGTGGTGCTTGCTACACCAGTGTTGCTTGTTGCAGTGGTGCTTGTTACAGTGATGCTTGTTACACCAGTGTTGCTTGTTGCAGTGGTGCTTGTTACAGTGGTGCTTCTTACACCAGTGTTGCTTATTGCAGTGTTGCTTGTTGCGCCAGTGTTATTTGTACCACTAGTGTTTCTTTTTTTCATTGTGTGTGTGTGAGAGAGAGAGGGGGAGAGAGAGAGAGAGGGGGAGAGAGGGGGAGAGAGGGGGGGGAGAGGGGAGAGAGAGAAAGGAGAGAGAGAGGAGAGAGAGAAGAGAGAGAGGGGGGGGAGAGAGAGGGGGGAGAGAGAGGGGGGGAGAGAGAGGGGGAGAGAGAGGGGGAGAGAGAGGGGGAGAGAGAGGGGGAGGGAGAGAGAGAGAGAGAGAGAGAGAGAGAGAGAGAGAGAGAGAGAGAGAGAGAGAGAGAGAGAGAGAGGGTAGGAACGGGGGAAACTGGTGGAGTTACTTGAGAAATGTTTTAGGGGATAATTTAATCAGGCAGTCTACCTGTCCATCACACCTGGTGGTGGTAATGGTGGTGGAGTGGGTGGGGGAGTCGGTAAGAGTGGTGGTAGTGTTGGGTTGGTAAGAGTGGTGGTAGTGTTGGGTTGGTAAGAGTGGTGGTAGTGTTGGGTTGGTAAGAGTGGTGGTAGTGTTGGGTTGGTAAGAGTGGTGGTAGTGTTGGGTTGGTAAGAGTGGTGGTAGTGTTGGGTTGGTAAGAGTGGCGGTAGTGTTGGGTTGGTAAGAGTGGCGGTAGTGTTGGGTTGGTAAGAGTGGTGGTAGTGTTGGATTGGTAAGAGTGGTAGTAGTGTTGGGTTGGTAAGAGTGGTAGTAGTGTTGGGTTGGTGAGAGTGGTGGTAGTGTTGGGTTGGTAAGAGTGGTGGTTGTATTGGGTTGGTAAGAGTGGTAGTAGTGTTGGGTTGGTAAGAGTGGTGGTAGTGTTGGGTTGGTAAGAGTGGCGGTAGTGTTGGGTTGGTAAGAGTGGCGGTAGTGTTGGGTTGGTAAGAATGGTGGTAGTGTTGGGTTGGTAAGAGTGGTAGTAGTGTTGGGTTGGTAAGAGTGGTAGTAGTGTTGGGTTGGTAAGAGTGGTGGCAGTGTTGGGTTGGTAAGAGTGGTGGTAGTGTTGGGTTGGTAAGAGTGGTGGTTGTATTGGGTTGGTAAGAGTGGTAGTAGTGTTGGGTTGGTAAGAGTGGTGGTAGTGTTGGGTTGGTAAGAGTGGCGGTAGTGTTGGGTTGGTAAGAGTGGTGGTAGTGTTGGGTTGGTAAGAGTGGTGGTAGTGTTGGGTTGGTAAGAGTGGTAGTAGTGTTGGGCTGGTAAGAGTGGTGGTAGTGTTGGGTTGGTAAGAGTGGTAGTAGTGTTGGGTTGGTAAGAGTGGTGGTAGTGTTGGGCTGGTAAGAGTGGTGGTAGTGTTGGGTTGGTAAGAGTGGTAGTAGTGTTGGGTTGGTAAGAGTGGTGGTAGTGTTGGGTTGGTAAGAGTGGTGGTAGTGTTGGGTTGGTAAGAGTGGTAGTAGTGTTGGGCTGGTAAGAGTGGTGGTAGTGTTGGGTTGGTAAGAGTGGTAGTAGTGTTGGGTTGGTAAGAGTGGTGGTAGTGTTGGGTTGGTAAGAGTGGTGGTAGTGTTGGGTTGGTGAGAGTGATAGTAGTGTTGGGTTGGTAAGAGTGGTGGTAGTGTTGGGTTGGTAAGAGTGGTGGTAGTGTTGGGTTGGTAAGAGTGGTGATAGTGTTGGGTTGGTAAGAGTGGTGGTAGTGTTGGGTTGGTAAGAGTGGTGGTAGTGTTGGGTTGGTAAGAGTGGTGGTAGTGTTGGGTTGGTAAGAGTGGTGGTAGTGTTGGGTTGGTAAGAGTGGTAGTAGTGCTGGGTTGGTAAGAGTGGTGGTAGTGTTGGGTTGGTAAGAGTGGTGGTAGTGTTGGGTTGGTGAGAGTGATAGTAGTGTTGGGTTGGTAAGAGTGGTGGTAGTGTTGGGTTGGTAAGAGTGGTGGTAGTGTTGGGTTGGTAAGAGTGATGGTAGTGTTAGTTTGGTAAGAGTAGAGTGGTAGTAGTGTTGGGTTGGTAAGAGTGGTGGTAATGTTGGGTTGGTAAGAGTGGTGGTAATTTTGTGTTGGTAAGAGTGGTGGTAGTGTTGGGTTGGTAAGAGTGGTGGTAGTGTTGGGTTGGTAAGAGTGATGGTGGTGTTGGGTTGGTAAGAATGGTGGTAGTGTTGGTTTGGTAAGAGTGGTGGTAGTGTGGGGTTGGTAAGAGTGGTAGTAGTGTTGGGTTGGTAAGAGTGGTGGTAGTGTTGGGTTGGTGAGAGTGATAGTAGTGTTGGGTTGGTAAGAGTGGTGGTAGTGTTGGGTTGGTAAGAATGGTAGTAGTGTTGGGTTGGTAAGAGTGGTGGTAGTGTTGGGTTGGTAAGAGTGGTGGTAGTGTTGGGTTGGTAAGAGTGGTGGTAGTGTTGGGTTGGTAAGAGTGGTGGTAGTGTTGGGTTGGTAAGAGTGGTGGTAGTGTTGGGTTGGTAAGAGTGGCAGTGTTGGGTTGGCAAGAGTGGTGGTAGTGTTGGGTTGGTAAGAGTGGTGGTAGTGTTGGGTTAGTAAGAGTGGTGGTAGTGTTGGGTTGGTAAGAGTGGTAGTAGTGTTGGGTTGGTAAGAGTGGTGGTAGTGTTGGGTTGGTAAGAGTGGTGGTTGGTAAGAGTGGTGGTAGTGTTGGGTTGGTAAGAGTGGTGGTAGTGTTGGGTTGGTAAGAGTGGTAGTAGTGTTGGGTTTACCTGGAGTTTACCTGGAGAGAGTTTCGGGGGTCAATGCCCCCGCGGCCCGGTCTGTGACCAGGCCTCCTGGTGGATCAGCGCCTGATCAACCAGGCTGTTGCTGCTGGCTGCACGCAAACCAACGTACGAGCCACAGCCCGGCTGATCAGGAACTGACTTTAGGTGCTTGTCCAGTGCCAGCTTGAAGACTGCCAGGGGTCTGTTGGTAATCCCCCTTATGTGTGCTGGGAGGCAGTTGAACAGTCTCGGGCCCCTGACACTTATTGTATGGTCTCTTAACGTGCTAGTGACACCCCTGCTTTTCATTGGGGGGATGGTGCATCGTCTGCCAAGTCTTTTGCTTTCGTAGTGAGTGATTTTCGTGTGCAAGTTCGGTACTAGTCCCTCTAGGATTTTCCAGGTGTATATAATCATGTATCTCTCCCTCCTGCATTCCAGGGAATACAGGTTTAGAAACCTCAAGCGCTCCCAGTAATTGAGGTGTTTTATCTCCGTTATGCGCGCCGTGAAAGTTCTCTGTACATTTTCTAGGTCGGCAATTTCACCTGCCTTGAAAGGTGCTGTTAGAGTGCAGCAATATTCCAGCCTAGATAGAACAAGTGACCTGAAGAGTGTCATCATGGGCTTGGCCTCCCTAGTTTTGAAGGTTCTCATTATCCATCCTGTCATTTTTCTAGCAGATGCGATTGATACAATGTTATGGTCCTTGAAGTGGTGGTAGTGTTGGGTTGGTAAGAGTGGTGGTAGTGTTGGGTTGGTAAGAGTGGTGGTTGGTAAGAGTGGTGGTAGTGTTGGGTTGGTAAGAGTGGTAGTAGTGTTGAGTTGGTAAGAGTGGTAGTAGTGTTGGGTTGGTAAGAGTGGTGGTAGTGTTGGGTTGGCAAGAGTGGTAGTAGTGTTGGGTTGGTAAGAGTGGTAGTAGTGTTGGGTTGGTAAGAGTGGTAGTAGTGTTGGGTTGGTAAGTGTGGTAGTAGTGTTGGGTTGGTAAGAGTGGTGGTAGTGTTGGGTTGGTAAGAGTGGTAGTAGTGTTGGGTTGGTAAGAGTGGTAGTAGTGTTGGGTTGGTAAGAGTGGTGGTAGTGTTGGGTTGGTAAGAGTGGTGGTAGTGTTGTGTTGGTAAGAGTGGTAGTAGTGTTGGGTTGGTAAGAGTGGTAGTAGTGTTGGGTTGGTAAGAGTGGTGGTAGTGTTGGGTTTGTAAGAGTGGTGGTAGTGTTGGGTTGGTAAGAGTGGTGGTTGGTAAGAGTGGTGGTAGTGTTGGGTTGGTAAGAGTGGTGGTAGTGTTGGGTTGGTAAGAGTGGTAGTAGTGTTGGGTTGGTAAGAGTGGTGGTAGTGTTGGGTTGGTGAGAGTGATAGTAGTGTTGGGTTGGTAAGAGTGGTGGTAGTGTTGGGTTGGTAAGAATGGTAGTAGTGTTGGGTTGGTAAGAGTGGTGGTAGTGTTGGGTTGGTAAGAGTGGTGGTAGTGTTGGGTTGGTAAGAGTGGTGGTAGTGTTGGGTTGGTAAGAGTGGTGGAAGTGTTGGGTTGGTAAGAGTGGTGGTAGTGTTGGGTTGGTAAGAGTGGTGGTAGTGTTAGGTTGGTAAGAGTGGTGGTAGTGTTGGGTTGGTAAGAGTGGTGGAAGTGTTGGGTTGGTAAGAGTGGTGGAAGTGTTGGGTTGGTAAGAGTGGTGGTAGTGTTGGGTTGGTAAGAGTGGTGGTAGTGTTAGGTTGGTAAGAGTGGTGGTAGTGTTGGGTTGGTAAGAGTGGTGGTAGTGTTGGGTTGGTAAGAGTGGTGGTAGTGTTAGGTTGGTAAGAGTGGTGGTAGTGTTGGGTTGGTAAGAGTGGTGGCAGTGTTAGGTTAGTAAGAGTGGTGGTAGTGTTGGGTCGGTAAGAGTGGTGGTAGTGTTGGGTTGGTAAGAGTGGTGGTAGTGTTGGGTTGGTAAGAGTGGTGGTAGTGTTGGGTTGGTAAGAGTGGTGGTAGTGTTGGGTTGGTAAGAGTGGTGGTAGTGTTAGGTTGGTAAGAGTGGTGGTAGTGTTAGGTTGGTAAGAGTGGTGGTAGTGTTAGGTTGGCAAGAGTGGTGGTAGTGTTAGGTTGGTATGAGTGGTGGTAGTGTTGGGTTGGTAAGAGTGGTGGTAGTGTTAGGTTGGTAAGAGTGGTGGTAGTGTTAGGTTGGCAAGAGTGGTGGTAGTGTTAGGTTGGTATGAGTGGTGGTAGTGTTAGGTTGGTAAGAGTGGTGGTAGTGTTAGGTTGGTAAGAGTGGTGGTAGTGTTAGGTTGGCAAGAGTGGTGGTAGTGTTAGGTTGGTATGAGTGGTGGTAGTGTTGGGTTGGTAAGAGTGGTGGTAGTGAATATAAAAATGGTATACAATACCGGCAGGATGGTAGGTAAGACACATAGGCAACATTTAAGCAATTTTATTCTGAAACGTTTCGCATACACAGTAGGCTTCTTCAGTCGAGTACAGAAAGTAGGCAGGAACAGTAGAGATGTGAAGACGATGTAATCAGTCCATCACCCTTAAAGTCGTAGATTTGAGGTTGTCATTCCCTCTGCCTGGAGAATTTCTGTTCCAAAGTCTGGAACTAACTGAAGATCAAGCGACAGTGTTGAGACTTAAATACTGTGGGAAGGAGAGGTGCAGAGTAGTAGTAGTGAGAATGTAGCCACTCTGTCAGACACTGCAACACAATGGCATCTTGGTACAGAAGAGAAAACACCTTGGACAACTTCGTTCTGAGAGGGACGTGACCTCTCAGTGGCTACATTCTCACTACTACTACTCTGCACCTCTCCTTCCCACAGTATTTAAGTCTCAACACTGTCGCTTGATCTTCAGTTAGTTCCAGACTTTGGAACAGAAATTCTCCAGGCTGAGGGACTGACAACCTCAAATCTACGACTTCAAGGGTGATGGACTGATTACATCGTCTTCACATCTCTACTGTTCCTGCCTACTTTCTGTACTCGACTGAAGAAGCCTACTGTGTAGGCGAAACGTTTCGGAATAAAATTGCTTAAATGTTGCCTATGTGTCTTAACTACCACAGTGGTGGTAGTGTTGGGTTGGTAAGAGTGGTAGTGTTGGGTTGGTAAGAGTGGTAGTGTTGGGTTGGTAAGAGTGGTAGTGTTGGGTTGGTAAGAGTGGTAGTGTTGGGTTGGTAAGAGTGGTAGTGTTGGGTTGGTAAGAGTGGTAGTGTTGGGTTGGTAAGAGTGGTAGTGTTGGGTTGGTAATAGTAGCAGTAGTGGTGGGTAATCAGTCCTTCAACTAAGGGACAGATTACCTCATCTTTTGTAAATAATTCTTCATTCTTCATAATATATTCATGTATTGATAAAGCCACTTCAGGGAGAAACATCTACAGTAAAGATACCCAAATGTTGTACATGTATACCACTCGTGTACAACGAACTGTTTATATGGAACAGCATGAACTACAATATGACAGCATGTCGTCACGTGAGGTCACAGACCCTGAGCTGCTTTGGGGATTAGCGTGGACGGTTACAAAGCATGGCTTGCTTCTGCAGTGTTTTAAAAACTGAGGTTGGAGAGTTGAAGGAGGAGGTCCTGCTTCTCCAGGAGGAGATTAGGAGGCTGAAGGTCCACCTCAATGGGTCTGGGAGAGAGTGTGAGGTGGCTGGAGTTGTGGGGAATGAGACTTCTAGCAGTGAGGTGCAGTCTGTCTCTCGCTGTAAGGAGGCTGTAGTTGGGGTGGTAGCAACGGCTACCAGCAGTGAGGTGCAGCCCAGCACCTGCTACAAGTGGCGAGTTGTTCACAGTAATGGGAGGCGCATCAGAATAAGGAAAGTTAAGAGTGAAGATCTGAAGGTAGGAAATCGCTTCTCTGTTCTCCAGGATGAATGTACTTCAGTGGCCAGTGAAGGTAAGGGTACTACTGCCCCTGCTAATGAAGGTAAGCGCATTCTTGTGGTTGGTGACTCTCAGGTAAGATATATTGACCGTGCTTTTTGTAATAGGAATAAGAAGATGAGAGATAGAGTGTGCTTCCCTGGAGCTGGTGTTGGGGACATTGTCAACAGGCTGGATAATATCATGTCAGGTAATGGGAACAAGCCCATTATCTGTCTCAGTGCTGGTGGAAATGATATTGGGAAGGGTAGGAGAGAAGAGCTGCTAGATAAGTACAGGTCAGCTATAGATTTCATTAAGTCTAAGGGAGGGATCCCAATCATATGTAGCATCTTGCCTAGAAGGGGAGTAGGAAATGAATGGTTGTCTAGGGCAATTGGTGTAAATTGCTGGCTAGACAGATACTGCAAGGAACTTGCAATCCCATTCATTGACAACTGGAACAACTTTTATGGCAAACATGATATGTATGCAAGGGATGGGGTACATCTCTCTGGGTCAGGGGTGGTAGCACTTGCAGACTCGATTGAGAAGGCCATTGGTGAAATGCCTATGATTTTAAACTGATGGAAGATAGAGGTATGGGTGTGTGTGGGAAACAAGCAGGTTGCAACACTAGGGTTGGAAACAGTAAATGTATAAAAGGCATTCAGCATGAAGTTATAAATAAAGATAATAGAACAGGTCAGCAAACAAAGGGGGACAGCAGAGGGCAGCAAGGGACTAGCTCCCTTAAGGTTTACTATACTAATAGCAGGAGTGTTAGAAATAAGATAGATGAGCTAAGATTAATTGCAAGTGCAGGAAACATAGATATTATTGCTATAACAGAGACCTGGCTCAATCTGAAAGATAGAGAGATGCCCTCTGAATGTCACATACAAGGCTATAAATTATTCCACACTGACAGGGTCAACAGGAAAGGTGGTGGAGTAGCGATGTATGTCAGAGACAATTTAAATTGTTGTGTTAGACAAGATATTAAATTAGAAGCGTCAGCCACTGAATCTGTTTGGTTACAGCTTCTCGAGGGCCGAGAAAAACTAATTTTGGGTGTGATTTACAGGGCCCCAAATCTTGATAGGGAGTGCAGTAAACTTCTATGGGACGAAATTCGTATGGCATCTACATACGAAAATGTTGTGCTAATGGGAGATTTCAACTATAGACAGATTGACTGGAGCAATTTGACAGGAAATTTAGAGTCGGGTGACTTTCTTGATACGATCCAGGATTGTTTTTTAAAACAGTTTGTGACAGAGCCAACTAGGGGAAATAACCTCCTTGACTTGGTTCTTGCCAGTAGGGAAACACTAATTAATAATCTTGAGGTTAATGATGAGCTTGGGGAGAGTGATCACAAATCACTCAGTTTTAATATATCATGGAATTCCCCTAATAATGGCAATCAAGTCTCTGTCCCTGACTTTCGCTTGGCTGATTTCATAGGACTGAAAAATTACTTAGGTGGGCTGAACTGGAATGACCTGACTAAGGGTCAGGTAGGTGGTGATGGTTGCCGATATGATGCTTTCCAGGGCATAGTTCTAGCTGCTCAGTCAAATTATGTTCCAAATAGGGAAATCAGATCAAACAAAAATGATCCTAAATGGATGAACAATAGATTAAAATATCTGATTGGTCAAAAGAGAGGCATATATAGGCAAATCAAAAGAGGAGAGGGGCAATTAAGAAATCGATATATTAAGTTAAAGAGAGAAATAAAAAAGGGAATTAGAAAAGCAAAAAGAGATTATGAGGTTAAAGTTGCAAAAGAATCGAAGACTAACCCAAAAGGATTCTTTCAGGTATACAGAAGTAAGATCAGGGACAAGATAGGCCCACTCAAAAGTTCCTCGGGTCAGCTCACTGACAGTGATAAGGAAATGTGTAGAATTTTTAACACATACTTCCTCTCAGTTTTTACACAGGAGGATACCAGCGATATTCCAGTAATGATAAATTATGTAGAACAGGACGATAATAAACTGTGCACTATTAGGGTCACAAGTGACATGGTCCTTAGGCAAATAGATAAATTAAAACCTAACAAATCCCCAGGCCCTGATGAACTGTATGCAAGGGTTCTAAAGGAATGTAAAGAGGAGCTTAGCACACCTTTGGCTAATCTTTTCAACATATCACTACAAACTGGCATGGTGCCAGATAAGTGGAAAATGGCAAATGTGATACCTATTTTCAAAACAGGTGACAGGTCCTTAGCTTCGAACTATAGACCAATAAGCCTAACCTCCATAGTGGGAAAATTTATGGAATCAATAATTGCCGAGGCAGTTCGTAGCCATCTTGAAAAGCATAAATTAATCAACGAATCTCAGCATGGTTTTACAAAGGGGCGTTCCTGCCTTACGAATTTATTAACTTTTTTCACTAAGGTATTTGAGGAGGTAGATCATGGTAATGAATATGATATTGTGTATATGGACTTCAGTAAGGCTTTTGACAGGGTCCCACATCAGAGACTATTGAGGAAAATTAAAGCACATGGAATAGGAGGAGAAATTTTTTCCTGGATAGAGGCATGGTTGACAAATAGGCAGCAGAGAGTTTGCATAAATGGGGAGAAATCAGAGTGGGGAAGCGTCACGAGCGGTGTTCCACAGGGGTCAGTGTTGGGCCCCCTGCTGTTTACAATCTACATAAACGACATAGATGAGGGCATAAAGAGCGACATCGGCAAGTTTGCCGATGACACCAAAATAGGCCGTCGAATTCATTCTGACGAGGACATTCGAGCACTCCAGGAAGATTTGAATAGACTGATGCAGTGGTCGGAGAAGTGGCAGATGCAGTTTAATATAGACAAATGCAAAGTTCTAAATGTTGGACAGGACAATAACCATGCCACATATAAACTAAATAATGTAGATCTTAATATTACGGATTGCGAAAAAGATTTAGGAGTTCTGGTTAGCAGTAATCTGAAACCAAGACAACAGTGCATAAGTGTTCGCAATAAAGCTAATAGAATCCTTGGCTTCATATCAAGAAGCATAAATAATAGGAGTCCTCAGGTTGTTCTTCAACTCTATACATCCTTGGTTAGGCCTCATTTAGATTATGCTGCACAGTTTTGGTCACCGTATTACAGAATGGATATAAATTCTCTGGAAAATGTACAAAGGAGGATGACAAAGATGATCCCATGTATCAGAAACCTTCCCTATGAGGATAGACTAAGGGCCCTGAAACTGCACTCTCTAGAAAGACGTAGAATTAGGGGGGATATGATTGAGGTGTATAAATGGAAGACAGGAATAAATAAAGGGGATGTAAATAGTGTGCTGAAAATATCTAGCCTAGACAGGACTCGCAGCAATGGTTTTAAGTTGGAAAAATTCAGATTCAGGAAGGATATAGGAAAGTACTGGTTTGGTAATAGAGTTGTGGATGAGTGGAACAAACTCCCAAGTACCGTTATAGAGGCCAGAACGTTGTGTAGCTTTAAAAATAGGTTGGATAAATACATGAGTGGATGTGGGTGGGTGTGAGTTAGACCTGATAGCTTGTGCTAACAGGTCGGTTGCCGTGTTCCTCCCTTAAGTCAATGTGACCTGACCTGACTAGGTTGGGTGCATTGGCTTAAGCCGGTAGGAGACTTGGACCTGCCTCGCATGGGCCAGTAGGCCTGCTGCAGTGTTCCTTCGTTCTTGTGTTCTTGTGTTCTTGTGTTATTACAACTGTTAGATCGTTATGACAAAACTATGAACTTGGGAAGTAAAGAGAAACACAAGTGTGGTCGACACAGAATTTGGAAAGTCAAGTCAAATCAATGCGGCAGTTAAGAGGCACCTAAGTTCCTCCGTCTACTAATAACATGTTCATTTTTCCACTATAATCTACCTTGTACATAATTACTATCACATTTGCTTTGTCTGTTTCGTAAGGTGAAGTCCAGGATCTTTCCTTAATTCATGGTATAACTTTAATCTTTGATGACAATTGTGGACAATCTTTGAGGACAGTTATAGAGGTGTGAGCAAAGGTCAGACCTCCACAAGTGGTAGGATGATACAAGGAGGGATGGTGGGAGACTGGGTGGAGGGAATGGGCGCGTCTGCATGGGAAGGATGGGCGGATTTAGGGTGGCTGGGTGGGAAGGATAAGGGATACAGTGACGGGAAGGGAGGCTAGTTCCGGACCTGGAGCAGGTGACACGGTTAGACCTGGAGCAGGTGACATGGCTGGACCTGTGCTGGGTACTAATATGGATATGTTGCTGTTGGGATATCCGTGATGCTATCTACGGGTGTGGCCGAGGCAGATAACACAAAATAATGCTTATCATATAAATGAAGGTTTGGGAAGCAGATGTGTAGATTTTGTGTACACAGCAGTTGACGATAAGTGCACCTCTACCCACAGCCCACTATCCAACCCACCACCTCACCCACACCGTAACACCAGCTGCTCCAGGGACACCTGAGTCAAGCAGTTAATTGTACAGGCTGGTCTCCACCTGAGTGGTCCCTACTGAACTGATCACCTGACTGGTTCAGTCAGTCTGGCTGAAAAGCCATTCTTTTGTTACGTCCTCGCTTGGATGAGACGATATTTTTAGTTGTAGTCCTGCGTGTGTCTACTCTCCGAGTTGTAATAATGTTGGTAGAATTACCCACAATATGTTAGGTAAAAGGACACAAGTGCAACTTGTCCGGGCCCTGATGAACTGTACGAAAGGGTTCTAAAGGAATGTAAAGGTTAGGTAAGGTAAGGTTCGTCAAGAAACGGGACAAGTGTTTCCTAACGAACGTCTTAGATGATGACCCGTCATTGGAACTTTTGGTCATATGACCGAAGCCTTCCGCTGGCTTACCGGTCCACCCTTTTAAAAAAGTTGATTTTAGTTGAATGTAAAGAGGAGCTTGGCAAACCTTTGGCTATTTTTTCAATATGTCACTACAAACTGGCATAGCACCTGATAAGTGGAAAATGGCAAATGTGATACCTATTTTCAAAGCAGGTGACAGGTTCTTAGCTTCGAACTATAGACCAATAAGTCTAATCTCCATAGTGGGAAAATTTATGGAATCAATAATTGCCGAGTAAATTCCTAGCCATCTTGAAAAGCATAAATTGATCAACGAATCTCAGCACGGTTTTATAGAAGGTCGCTCCTGCCTTACAAATTACTACCTTTTTTCACTAAGGTCTTTGAGGTAGATCATGGTAATGAATATGATATTGTGTATATGGACTTCAGTAAGGCTTTTGATAGTCCCACAACAGAGGCTATTGAGGCACACGAAATAGGATAAAATTTTTCCTGGATAGAGGCATGGTTGACAGACAGGCAGCAGAGAGTTTGCATAAATGGGGAGAAATCTGAGTGGGGGCACGTCACAAGCGGTGTTCCTAAGGGGTCAGTGTTGGGCCCCTTGTTCACAATCTACATAAACGAAGGATCGTGCAGTGGTCAGGGAGTCGCCAGCCTTGTGTGTGACCATTGTGGTACAGTCCAGCTGCTGCTCTCTTCCTGTCAGGGTCGACAGAACCATCTGTGAAATACACTGCACATGTGCCTCCCTCTGCCAGTGCCATGCTTGTCTCAGCATGATTGCTGAGGTTGTCTTGAGTGCAGAGACACTTAGACATGATGCAAACATCGGCTGGATCTGGGCGCCAGGGAGATGGTGGATGATACCCAGCAACAGGAAGGTCACAACTCTTCTCAAGGAGTAGTTGTATAGGCAGCAGCTTCCGCCCAGCAGCACAAAACGAACGAATCCAGGAGTAGTCCGTGAAGAGTGTGGAATCTTGTGTCATGGTTGTCAATATCCGTCTCCTTAGTGGGGTACCTTGCTGCCGGTGCAGAATCGTGGCTACTTTGCAGGCGTTTATGTATCTTACTCTGTCAGCCAAGGAAGGAAGCTGGGCCTCAGATCTGAGACATACTGTGTTGGTCCAGATGGGGGCCCCAAGCATAGTTCTTATCGCCTGGTTTTGTACGACCTCCACCCTTTGCCTGCTCTGCGGGAAGAGATGAGCTAAAGCCGGTGCACCGTAGTCAGTGAGCGAGCGTATAGCTTGTATATAGTACAAGCGAAGTACATCTTTGCTTGCCCCTGCACGGTGCCTCGTCATGGCTCTCATGGCGTTGAGTCTGAGTAGAGCACGTGACCTGACATACTCGGCCTGTTTCTGAAAGGTCAGCTTTTTATCAATGTAGATTCCCAAGTACAGGTAGGAGCCTGTCCACTCAAGTTCTATATCCTGAATACGTAATCTATTCACAGGATCTGGTCCCTTGAACATCATTGCAAGAGATTTCTCGGCCGAGATATTGAGGCTTAGTTCCTCGCAAGACTGCGTAATTAGGTCCAAAGCTCTCTGAGCCTGTCGCTCTAAATTGCCTTTCCCATTCACTATGAGTGCAAGAACATCAGCATAGCTGAGGAGCTGTGTACCACTATGAAAGGGAAGGCTCACAAGTTCCTGCATAAGGATGTTAAACAGGGTAGGACTGAGCACATCTCCTTGTGGCGTACCGTTTTCCAGGGTTTTAAAGGAAGAGTAGTGTCCCTGAAAGCTGACACAGGCCTGCCTGCCCCTAAGGTAGGACTCTATCCGAGCTAGTATTGCCAGAATTGCTGTGGGGCTGGCTAGCTCAAATGCCTTTTCAAGGTCGAGGTAGACGACGATACTAGGTTTTTTTGTTACTATCAGCAATCTGGCTTAGTAGAGTGGTTAAGCACTCTGCTGTACCCACTCCTTTGGTGAAGCCAAATATGTGATGATGAGAGGGTCCAAGTTTCCATAGGAGGCGGTTTAACACCATCCTCTCAGCAGTCTTGGCTAAGCAGCTGGTCAGCGATATGGGTCTCATACTGCCTGGGTCCTTGGGCATTGGAATTGGTACGATGGTAGCTTTCTTCCAAGCTGCTGGGAGTGTTCTGGCCCTCCACGACTTTTTAATGACGTCTAGTATGGCCTCCCATAGTAGCTAAGACCTTGTGTAGTTTTAAATATAGATTGGATAAATACATGAGTGGGTGTGAGTTGGACCTGACTAGCTTGTGCTACTAGGTCGGATGCCGTGCTCTTCCCTTAAGACTTAAAGTGAAGGTGACTGACCTGACTAGGTCAGCTCCAATCAACCCTGTAACTGCTGCCTCTGCCCGACTGCGCTTCTCTTTGGGGAAGTCAGCGCAAGATAGAAGAAGACGACATCCTCCAACCGGAGGGCCAAGAAAGAAGAAAGATGATTATCGTCACCCCCCACCCGGGGGGCCACTGCCGGGTCACCATCTGGAGAAGACCTGGGCCAGAAGGACCTGCGAATCAACATGAATGAAAATGAACACCAACACACGACACTCCACACAGGAGAGCACAGCGCTAGCACGATCGACACCATGCATTGCCCTTCTAGGGCATGGTTGGTGCCAGAGCCCGAGTTTGTACCTTACAAGATGAGGGGGGTACTTGTGCCTCCTCCCATGGGAGACTTAGGTCTCAGACACTCCCTAGACAGGGAGCCAGTGCCGGGCCACCACTTGGAAGGGCCCGGGCCTGACAACTGACTAGGTCAGTCACAGTCACAGAATTCTCCCACCGGCTTAAGCCGGTGGGAGAATTCGACTTGCCTCGCATGGGCCAGTAGGCCTGCTGCAGTGTTCCTTCTTATGTTCTTATGTGGGACAGCACCCATGCCTGTCCATCTGACGTGTATGCTTGTGTATTTAAACAGGTGTTATGCCATCCCCTGCTGCACAGGTGTGACCGCTGCACCTGGAGTGTACGGCACTAGGGACTATTGCAACCCCCCCCTACCTTCCCCTGTCCCTCATAACCAGGAACTGCCACATTAGTGTTGCAGTTAGGTTAGTGTTACAGTTATGTTAGTGTTAGCCATGTTAGTGTTACAGTCATGTTAGTGTTAGCCATGTTAGTGTTACAGTCATGTTAGTGTTAGTCATGTTAGTGTTAGTCATGTTAGTGTTAGTCATGTTAGTGTTGCAATCACGTTAGTGTTAGCCATGTTAGTGTTACAGACATGTTAGTGTTAGCCATGTTAGTGTTACAGTCATGTTAGTGTTAGTCATGTTAGTGTTGCAGTCATGTTAGTGTTAGCCATGTTAGTGTTACAGTCATGTTAGTGTTAGCCATGTTACTGTTACAGTCATGTTAGTGTTAGTCATGTTAGTGTTGCAGTCACGTTAGTGTTAGCCATGTTAGTGTTACAGTCATGTTAGTGTTAGCCATGTTACTGTTACAGTCATGTTAGTGTTAGTCATGTTAGTGTTGCAGTCATGTTAGTGTTGCAGTTATGTTAGTGTTAGTCATGTTAGTGTTACAGTCATGTTAGTGTTACAGTCATGTTAGTGTTACAGTCATGTTAGTGTTACAGTCATGTTAGTGTTACAGTCATGTTAGTGTTACAGTCATGTTAGTGTTAGTCATGTTAGTGTTAGCCATGTTAGTGTTACAGTCATGTTAGTGTTACAGTCATGTTAGTGTTACAGTCATGTTAGTGTTAGCCATGTTAGTGTTGCAGTCATGTTAGCGTCAGTCATGTTAGTGTTACAGTCATGTTAGTGCTACTGTCATGTTAGTGTTGCAGTCATGTTAGTGTTAGCCATGTTACTATTACAGTCATGTTAGTGTTAGTCATGTTAGTGTTACAGTCATGTTAGTGTTACAGTCATGTTAGTGTTAGCCATGTTAGTATTACAGTCATGTTAGTGTTAGTCATGTTAGTGTTGCAGTCATGTTAGTGTTACAGCCATGTTACAGTCATGTTAGTGTTACAGTCATGTTAGTGTTAGCCATGTTAGTATTACAGTCATGTTAGTGTTAGTCATGTTAGTGTTACAGTCATGTTAGTGTTAGTCATGTTAGTGTTACAGTCATGTTAGTGTTAGTCATGTTAGTGTTACAGTCATGTTAGTGTTAGTCATGTTAGTGTTACAGTCATGTTAGTGTTAGCCATGTTAGTATTACAGTCATGTTAGTGTTAGTCATGTTAGTGTTACAGTCATGTTAGTGTTAGTCATGTTAGTGTTACAGTCATGTTAGTGTTACAGCCATGTTACAGTTATGTTAGTGTTACAGTCATGTTACAGTTCTGTTAGTGTTACAGTCATGTTACAGTTATGTTAGTGTTACAGTCATGTTAGTGTTACAGTCATGTTAGTGTTAGCCATATTAGTATTACAGTCATGTTAGTGTTAGTCATGTTAGTGTTACAGTCATGTTAGTGTTAGTCATGTTAGTGTTACAGCCATGTTACAGTTATGTTAGTGTTACAGTCATGTTACAGTTATGTTAGTGTTACAGTCATGTTACAGTTATGTTAGTGTTACAGTCATGTTAGTGTTACAGTCATGTTAGTGTTACAGCCATGTTACAGTTATGTTAGTGTTACAGTCATGTTACAGTTCTGTTAGTGTTACAGTTATGTTACAGTTATGTTACAGTTATGTTAGTGTTAGTGTTGCAGTCATGTTAGTGTTAGTCATGTTAGTGTTACAGTCATGTTAGTGTTAGTCATGTTAGTGTTACAGTCATGTTAGTGTTAGTCATGTTAAGGTTACAGTCATGTTAGTGTTACAGTCATGTTACAGTTATGTTAGTGTTACAGTCATGTTACAGTTCTGTTAGTGTTACAGTCATGTTACAGTTATGTTAGTGTTACAGTCATGTTACAGTTATGTTAGTGTTACAGTTATGTTAGTGTTACAGTCGTGTTACAGTTATGTTAGTGTTACAGTCTTGTTACAGTTATGTTAGTGTTACAGTCATGTTACAGTTATGTTAGTGTTACAGTCATGTTACAGTTATGTTAGTGTTAGTCATGTTACAGTTATGTTAGTGCTACAGTCATGTTACAGTTATGTTAGTGTTCCAGTCATGTTACAGTTATGTTAGTGTTACAGTCATGTTACAGTTATGTTAGTGTTACAGTCATGTTACAGTTATGTTAGTGTTAGTCATGTTACAGTTATGTTGGTGTTACAGTCATGTTACAGTTATGTTAGTGTTACAGCCATGTTACAGTTATGTTAGTGTTACAGTTATGTTAGTGTTACAGTCATGTTACAGTTCTGTTAGTGTTACAGTCATGTTACAGTTATGTTAGTGTTACAGTTATGTTAGTGTTACAGTCATGTTACAGTTATGTTAGTGTTACAGTCATGTTACAGTTATGTTAGTGTTACAGTTATGTTAGTGTTACAGTCATGTTACAGTTATGTTAGTGTTACAGTCATGTTACAGTTATGTTAGTGTTACAGTCATGTTACAGTTATGTTAGTGTTACAGTCATGTTACAGTTATGTTAGTGTTAGTCATGTTACAGTTATGTTAGTGCTACAGTCATGTTACAGTTATGTTAGTGTTAGTCATGTTACAGTTATGTTAGTGTTAGTCATGTTACAGTTATGTTAGTGTTACAGTTATGTTAGTGTTACAGTCATGTTACAGTTATGTTAGTGCTACAGTCATGTTACAGTTATGTTAGTGGTACAGTCATGTTACAGTTATGTTAGTGTTACAGCCATGTTACAGTTATGTTAGTGTTAGTCATGTTACAGTTATGTTAGTGTTAGTCATGTTAGTGTTACAGTTATGTTACAGTTATGTTAGTGTTACAGTCATGTTACAGTTATGTTAGTGCTACAGTCATGTTACAGTTATGTTAGTGTTACAGTCATGTTACAGTTATGTTAGTGTTACAGTCATGTTACAGTTATGTTAGTGTTACAGTCATGTTAGTGTTACAGTCATGTTAGTGTTACAGTCATGTTACAGTTATGTTTACAGTCATGTTACAGTTATGTTAGTGTTATGTTACAGTCATGTTACAGTTATGTTAGTGTTACAGTCATGTTGTTATGTTAGTTACAGTCATGTTACAGTTATGTTAGTGCTACAGTCATGTTACAGTTATGTTAGTGGAACAGTCATGTTACAGTTATGTTAGTGTTATAGTCATGTTACAGTTATGTTAGTGTTACAGTCATGTTACAGTTATGTTAGTGTTATGTTAGTGTTTACAGTTATGTTAGTGTTACAGTCATGTTACAGTTATGTTAGTGTTACAGTCATGTTACAGTTATGTTAGTGTTACAGTCATGTTACAGTTATGTTAGTGTTACAGTCATGTTACAGTTATGTTAGTGTTACAGTCATGTTACAGTTATGTTAGTGTTAGTCATGTTACAGTTATGTTAGTGTTACAGTCATGCTACAGTTATGTTAGTGTTAGTCATGTTACAGTTATGTTAGTGCTACAGTCATGTTAGTGTTACAGTCATGTTAGTGTTAGCCATGTTAGTGTTGCAGTCATGTTAGCGTCAGTCATGTTAGTGTTACAGTCATGTTAGTGCTACTGTCATGTTAGTGTTGCAGTCATGTTAGTATTACATTCATGTTACAGTCATGTTAGTGTTAGTCATGTTAGTGTTACAATCATATTAGTGTTAGTCATGTTAGTGTTACAGTCATGTTACAGTCATGTTAGTGTTACAGCCATGTTACAGTTATGTTAGTGTTACAGTCATGTTACAGTTATGTTAGTGTTACAGTCATGTTACAGTTATGTTAGTGTTAGTCATGTTACAGTTATGTTAGTGTTAGTCATGTTAGTGTTACAGTTATGTTACAGTTATGTTAGTGTTACAGTCATGTTACAGTTATGTTAGTGCTACAGTCATGTTACAGTTATGTTAGTGCCACAGTCATGTTACAGTTATGTTAGTGTTACAGTCATGTTACAGTTATGTTAGTGTTAATCATGTTACAGTTATGTTAGTGTTACAGTCATGTTACAGTTATGTTAGTGTTAGTCATGTTACAGTTATGTTAGTGTTACAGTTATGTTACAGCTATGTTAGTGTTACAGTCATGTTACAGTTATGTTAGTGCTACAGTCATGTTACAGTTATGTTAGTGCTACAGTCATGTTACAGTTATGTTAGTGTTAGTCATGTTAGTGTTACAGTTATGTTAGTGTTACAGTCATGTTACAGTTATGTTAGTGTTACAGTCATGTTACAGTTATGTTAGTGCTACAGTCATGTTACAGTTATGTTAGTGGAACAGTCATGTTACAGTTATGTTAGTGTTATAGTCATGTTACAGTTATGTTAGTGTTACAGTCATGTTACAGTTATGTTAGTGTTTCAGTTATGTTAGTGTTATAGTCATGTTACAGTTATGTTAGTGTTACAGTCATGTTACAGTTATGTTAGTGTTACAGTCATGTTACAGTTATGTTAGTGTTACAGTCATGTTACAGTTATGTTAGTGTTAGTCATGTTACAGTTATGTTAGTGTTAGTCAAGTTACAGTTATGTTAGTGCTACAGTCATGTTACAGTTATGTTAGTGTTACAGTCATGTTACAGTTACGTTAGTGTTACAGTCATGTTACAGTTATGTTAGTGTTACAGTCATGTTACAGTTATGTTAGTGATACAGTCATGTTACAGTTCTGTTAGTGTTACAGTCATGTTACAGTTATGTTAGTGCTACAGTCATGTTACAGTTATGTTAGTGTTACAGTCATGTTACAGTTATGTTAGTGCTACAGTCATGTTACAGTTCTGTTAGTGTTACACTCATGTTACAGTTATGTTAGTGTTGCAGTCATGCTACAGTTATGTTAGTGCTACAGTCATGTTACAGTTCTGTTAGTGTTACAGTCATGTTACAGTTATGTTAGTGCTACAGTCATGTTACAGTTCTGTTAGTGTTACAGTCATGTTACAGTTATGTTAGTGTTAGTCATGTTACAGTTATGTTAGTGCTACAGTCATGTTACAGTTCTGTTAGTGTTACAGTCATGTTACAGTTATGTTAGTGTTACAGTCATGTTACAGTTATGTTAGTGTTACAGCCATGTTACAGTTATGTTAGTGTTACAGTCATGTTACAGTTATGTTAGTGTTAGTCATGTTACAGTTATGTTAGTGGTAGTCATGTTACAGTTATGTTAGTGTTACAGTCATGTTACAGTTATGTTAGTGTTACAGTTATGTTAGTGTTACAGCCATGTTACAGTCATGTTACAGTTATGTTAGTGTTACAGTCATGTTACAGTTATGTTAGTGTTAGTCATGTTACAGTTATGTTAGTGTTACAGTCATGTTACAGTTATGTTAGTGTTACAGCCATGTTACAGTTATGTTAGTGTTAGTCATGTTACAGTTATGTTAGTGTTACAGTCATGTTACAGTTATGTTAGTGTTACAGCCATGTTACAGTTATGTTAGTGTTACAGTCATGTTACAGTTCTGTTAGTGTTACAGTCATGTTACAGTTATGTTAGTGGAACACAGGTAGTTGGGTTGGCAGTGATGGAACACAGGTAGTGGGGTTGGCAGTGATGGCACGCAGGTAGTGGGGTTGGGAGTAATGGAACACAGGTAGTGGGGTTGGCAGTGATGGAAGACAGGTAGTGGGGTTGACAGTGATGGAACACAGGTAGTGGGGTTGGGAGTGATGGAAGACAGGTAGTGGGGTTGGCAGTGATGGCACGCAGGTAGTGGGGTTGGGAGTAATGGAACACAGGTAGTGGGGTTGGCAGTGATGGAAGACAGGTAGTGGGGTTGACAGTGGTGGAACACAGGTAGTGGGGTTGGGAGTAATGGAACACAGGTAGTGGGGTTGGCAGTGATGGAACACAGGTAGTGGGGTTGGCAGTGATGGCACGCAGGTAGTGGGGTTGGGAGTAATGGAACGCAGGTAGTGGGGCTGGCAGTGATGGAAGACAGGTAGTGGGGTTGACAGTGATGGAACACAGGTAGTGGGGTTGGCAGTGATGGAACACAGGTAGTGGGGTTGGCAGTGATGGAACACAGGTAGTGGGGTTGGCAGTGATGGCACGCAGGTAGTGGGGTTGGGAGTAATGGAACACAGGTAGTGGGGTTGGCAGTGATGGAACACAGGTAGTGGGGTTGGCAGTGATGGAACACAGGTAGTGGGGTTGGTAGTGATGGAACACAGGTAGTGGGGTTGGCAGTGATGGAAGACAGGTAGTGGGGTTGACAGTGATGGAACACAGGTAGTGGGGTTGGGAGTAATGGAACACAGGTAGTGGGGTTGGCAGTGATGGAACACAGGTAGTGGGGTTGGGAGTAATGGAACACAGGTAGTGGGGTTGGCAGTGATGGAACACAGGTAGTGGGGTTGGCAGTGATGGCACGCAGGTAGTGGGGTTGGGAGTAATGGAACACAGGTAGTGGGGTTGGCAGTGATGGAAGACAGGTAGTGGGGTTGACAGTGATGGAACGCAGGTAGTGGGGTTGGTAGTGATGGAACACAGGTAGTGGGGTTGGCAGTGATGGAACACAGGTAGTGGGGTTGGCAGTGATGGCACGCAGGTAGTGGGGTTGGGAGTAATGGAACACAGGTAGTGGGGTTGGCAGTGATGGAAGACAGGTAGTGGGGTTGACAGTGATGGAACGCAGGTAGTGGGGTTGGTAGTGATGGAACACAGGTAGTGGGGTTGGCAGTGATGGAACACAGGTAGTGGGGTTGGCAGTGATGGCACGCAGGTAGTGGGGTTGGGAGTAATGGAACACAGGTAGTGGGGTTGGCAGTGATGGAAGACAGGTAGTGGGGTTGACAGTGATGGAACATAGGTAGTGGGGTTGGGAGTAATGGAACACAGGTAGTGGGGTTGGCAGTGATGGAAGACAGGTAGTGGGGTTGACAGTGATGGAACACAGGTAGTGGGGTTGGGAGTAATGGAACACAGGTAGTGGGGTTGGCAGTGATGGAACACAGGTAGTGGGGTTGGGAGTAATGGAACACAGGTAGTGGGGTTGGCAGTGATGGAACACAGGTAGTGGGGTTGGCAGTGATGGCACGCAGGTAGTGGGGTTGGGAGTAATGGAACACAGGTAGTGGGGTTGGCAGTGATGGAAGACAGGTAGTGGGGTTGACAGTGATGGAACGCAGGTAGTGGGGTTGGTAGTGATGGAACACAGGTAGTGGGGTTGGCAGTGATGGAACACAGGTAGTGGGGTTGGCAGTGATGGCACGCAGGTAGTGGGGTTGGGAGTAATGGAACACAGGTAGTGGGGTTGGCAGTGATGGAAGACAGGTAGTGGGGTTGACAGTGATGGAACATAGGTAGTGGGGTTGGGAGTAATGGAACACAGGTAGTGGGGTTGGCAGTGATGGAAGACAGGTAGTGGGGTTGACAGTGATGGAACACAGGTAGTGGGGTTGGGAGTAATGGAACACAGGTAGTGGGGTTGGCAGTGATGGAACACAGGTAGTGGGTTGGGAGTAATGGAACACAGGTAGTGGGGTTTGCAGTGATGGAACACAGGTAGTGGGGTTGGGAGTAATGGAACACAGGTAGTGGGGTTGGCAGTGATGAAACACAGGTAGTGGGGTTGACAGTGATGGAACACAGGTAGTGGGGTTGGGAGTAATGGAACACAGGTAGTGGGGTTGGCAGTGATGGAACACAGGTAGAGGTAGTGGGGTTGGCAGTGATGGAACACAGGTAGTGGGGTTGGCAGTGATGGAACACAGGTAGTGGGGTTGGCAGTGATGGAACACAGGTAGTGGGGTTGGCAGTGATGGAACACAGGTAGTGGGGTTGGGAGTAATGGAACACAGGTAGTGGGGTTGGCAGTGATGGAACACAGGTAGTGGGGTTGACAGTGATGGAACACAGGTAGTGGGGTTGACAGTGATGCAACACAGGTAGAGGGGTTGGCAGTGATGGAACACAGGTAGTGGGGTTGACAGTGATGGAACACAGGTAGTGGGGTTGGCAGTGATGGAACACAGGTAGTGGGGTTGGCAGTGATGGAAGACAGGTAGTGGGGTTGGGAGTAATGGAACACAGGTAGTGGGGTTATCAGTGATGGTCCACAGGTAGTGGGGTTGGCAGTGATGGAACACAGGTAGTGGGGTTGACAGGGGTAGTGGGGTTGGCAGTGATGGAACACAGGTAGTGGGGTTGAACACAGTGATGGAACACAGGGAGCGGGGTTGGCAGTGATGGAACACAGGTAGTGGGGTTGGCAGTGATGGAAGACAGGTAGTGGGGTTGGGAGTAATGGAACACAGGTAGTGGGGTTAACAGTGATGGAACACAGGTAGAGGGGTTGGCAGTGATGGAACACAGGTAGTGGGGTTGACAGTGATGGAACACGGGTAGTGGGGTTGGCAGTGATGGAACACAGGTAGTGGGGTTGGCAGTGACAGGTAGTGGGGTTGGCAGTGATGGAACACAGTAGGGGTTGGCAGTGATGGAACACATGTAGTGGGGTTGGGAGTAATGGAACACAGGTAGTGGGGTTGGCAGTGATGGAACACAGGTAGTGGGGTTGGGAGTAATGGAACACAGGTAGTGGGGTTGGCAGTGATGGAACACAGGTAGTGGGGTTGGGAGTAATGGAACACAGGTAGTGGGGTTGGCAGTAATGGAACACAGGTAGTGGGGTTGGCAGTGATGGAACACAGGTAGTGGGGTTGGCAGTGATGGAACACAGGTAGTGGGGTTGGCAGTGATGGAACACAGGTAGTGGGGTTGGCAGTGATGGAACACAGGTAGTGGGGTTGGCAGTGATGGAACACAGGTAGTGGGGTTGGCAGTGATGGAACACAGGTAGTGGGGTTGGCAGTGATGGAACACAGGTAGGTGACAGTGATGGAACACAGGTTGGCAGTGACAGTGATGGAACACAGGTAGTGGGGTTGGCAGTGATGGAACACAGGTAGTGGGGTTGACAGTGATGGAACACAGGTAGTGGGGTTGGCAGTGATGGAACACAGGTAGTGGGGTTGACAGTGATGGAACACAGGTAGTGGGGTTGGCAGTGATGGAACACAGGTAGTGGGGTTGGCAGTGATGGAACACAGGTAGTGGGGTTGGCAGTGATGGAACACAGGTAGAGGGGTTGGCAGTGATGGAACACAGGTAGTGGGGTTGACAGTGATGGAACACAGGTAGTGGGGTTGACAGTGATGGAACACAGGTAGTGGGGTTGACAGTGATGGAACACAGGTAGTGGGGTTGGCAGTGATGGAACACAGGTAGTGGGGTTGACAGTGATGGAACACAGGTAGTGGGGTTGGCAGTGATGGAACACAGGTAGTGGGGTTGACAGTGATGGAACACAGGTAGTGGGGTTGACAGTGATGGAACACAGGTAGTGGGGTTGGCAGTGATGGAACACAGGTAGTGGGGTTGGCAGTGATGGAACACAGGTAGTGGGGTTGGCAGTGATGGAACACAGGTAGTGGGGTTGACAGTGATGGAACACAGGTAGTGGGGTTGACAGTGATGGAACACAGGTAGTGGGGTTGGCAGTGATGGAACACAGGTAGTGGGGTTGGCAGTGATGGAACACAGGTAGTGGGGTTGACAGTGATGGAACACAGGTAGTGGGGTTGACAGTGATGGAACACAGGTAGTGGGGTTGGCAGTGATGGAACACAGGTAGTGGGGTTGGCAGTGATGGAACACAGGTAGTGGGGTTGGCAGTGATGGCACGCAGGTAGTGGGGTTGGGAGTAATGGAACACAGGTAGAGGGGTTGGCAGTGATGGAACACAGGTAGTGGGGTTGGCAGTGATGGAACACAGGTAGGGGGGGTGGCAGTGATGGAACACAGAGGGGTTGGCAGTGATGGAACCCAGGTAGTGGGGTTGGCAGTGATGGAACACAGGTAGTGGGGTTGGCAGTGATGGAACACAGGTAGTGGGGTTGGCAGTGATGGATCACAGGTAGAGGGGTTGACAGTGATGGAACACAGGTAGTGGGGTTGACAGTGATGGAACACAGGTAGTGGGGTTGACAGTGATGGAACACAGGTAGTGGGGTTGACAGTGATGGAACACAGGTAGTGGGGTTGGCAGTGATGGAACACAGGTAGTGGGGTTGACAGTGATGGAACACAGGTAGTGGGGTTGGCAGGATGGAACACAGGTAGAGGGGTTGACAGTGATGGAACACAGGTAGTGGGGTTGACAGTGATGGAACACAGGTAGTGGGGTTGGCAGTGATGGAACACAGGTAGTGGGGTTGGCAGTGATGGAACATAGGTAGTGGGGTTGACAGTGATGGAACACAGGTAGTGGGGTTGACAGTGATGGAACACAGGTAGTGGGGTTGGCAGTGATGGAACACAGGTAGTGGGGTTGACAGTGATGGAACACAGGTAGTGGGGTTGGCAGTGATGGAACACAGGTAGAGGGGTTGACAGTGATGGAACACAGGTAGTGGGGTTGACAGTGATGGAACACAGGTAGTGGGGTTGGCAGTGATGGAACACAGGTAGTGGGGTTGGCAGTGATGGAACACAGGTAGTGGGGTTGGCAGTGATGGAACACAGGTAGTGGGGTTGACAGTGATGGAACACAGGTAGTGGGGTTGACAGTGATGGAACACAGGTAGTGGGGTTGGCAGTGATGGAACACAGGTAGTGGGGTTGGCAGTGATGGAACACAGGTAGTGGGGTTGACAGTGATGGAACACAGGTAGTGGGGTTGACAGTGATGGAACACAGGTAGTGGGGTTGGCAGTGATGGAACACAGGTAGTGGGGTTGGCAGTGATGGAACACAGGTAGTGGGGTTGGCAGTGATGGAACACAGGTAGTGGGGTTGGCAGTGATGGAACACAGGTAGTGGGGTTGGCAGTGATGGAACACAGGTAGTGGGGTTGGCAGTGATGGAACACAGGTAGTGGGGTTGGCAGTGATGGAACACAGGTAGAGGGGTTGGCAGTGATGGAACACAGGTAGTGGGGTTGACAGTGATGGAACACAGGTAGTGGGGTTGACAGTGATGGAACACAGGTAGTGGGGTTGGCAGTGATGGAACACAGGTAGTGGGGTTGGCAGTGATGGAACACAGGTAGTGGGGTTGGCAGTGATGGAACACAGGTAGTGGGGTTGGCAGTGATGGAACACAGGTAGAGGGGTTGGCAGTGATGGAACACAGGTAGTGGGGTTGACAGTGATGGAACACAGGTAGTGGGGTTGACAGTGATGGAACACAGGTAGTGGGGTTGACAGTGATGGAACACAGGTAGTGGGGTTGGCAGTGATGGAACACAGGTAGTGGGGTTGACAGTGATGGAACACAGGTAGTGGGGTTGGCAGTGATGGAACACAGGTAGAGGGGTTGACAGTGATGGAACACAGGTAGTGGGGTTGACAGTGATGGAACACAGGTAGTGGGGTTGGCAGTGATGGAACACAGGTAGTGGGGTTGGCAGTGATGGAACATAGGTAGTGGGGTTGACAGTGATGGAACACAGGTAGTGGGGTTGACAGTGATGGAACACAGGTAGTGGGGTTGACAGTGATGGAACACAGGTAGTGGGGTTGGCAGTGATGGAACACAGGTAGTGGGGTTGGCAGTGATGGAACACAGGTAGTGGAGTTGACAGTGATGGAACACAGGTAGTGGGGTTGACAGTGATGGAACACAGGTAGTGGGGTTGGCAGTGATGGAACACAGGTAGTGGGGTTGGCAGTGATGGAACACAGGTAGTGGGGTTGGCAGTGATGGAACACAGGTAGTGGGGTTGGCAGTGATGGAACACAGGTAGTGGGGTTGGCAGTGATGGAACACAGGTAGTGGGGTTGGCAGTGATGGAACACAGGTAGAGGGGTTGGCAGTGATGGAACACAGGTAGTGGGGTTGGCAGTGATGGAACACAGGTAGTGGGGTTGGCAGTGATGGAACACAGGTAGTGGGGTTGGCAGTGATGGAACGTGAGGGAGTGTCAGTGTAACAGACACTACCTGGCACTAATGATAAGTCCATCACAGGAAGCACCGTGTCACCACTACAACACACACAGCATGTGTTCACTTACAACACACACATGTGTTCACTTACAACACACACACAGCATGTGTTCACTTACAACACACACACAGCATGTGTTCACTTACAACACACACACAGCATGTGTTCACTTACAACACACACACAGCATGTGTTCACTTACAACACACACACAGCATGTGTTCACTTACAACACACACACAGCATGTGTTCACTTACAACACACACATGTGTTCACTTACAACACACACATGTGTTCACTTACAACACACACATGTGTTCACTTACAACACACACATGTGTTCACTTACAACACACACATGTGTTCACTTACAACACACACATGTGTTCACTTACAACACACACATGTGTTCACTTACAACACACACATGTGTTCACTTACAACACACACATGTGTTCACTTACAACACACACATGTGTTCACTTACAACACACACATGTGTTCACTTACAACACACACACAGCATGTGTTCACTTACAACACACACATGTGTTCACTTACAACACACACACAGCATGTGTTCACTTACAACACACACACAGCATGTGTTCACTTACAACACACACACAGCATGTGTTCACTTACAACACACACACAGCATGTGTTCACTTACAACACACACACAGCATGTGTTCACTTACAACACACACATGTGTTCACTTACAACACACACACAGCATGTGTTCACTTACAACACACACATGTGTTCAGTTACAACACACACACAGCATGTGTTCACTTACAACACACACACAGCATGTGTTCACTTACAACACACACACAGCATGTGTTCACTTACAACACACACACAGCATGTGTTCACTTACAACACACACACAGCATGTGTTCACTTACAACACACACACAGCATGTGTTCACTTACAACACACACACAGCATGTGTTCACTTACAACACACACACAGCATGTGTTCACTTACAACACACACACAGCATGTGTTCACTTACAACACACACACAGCATGTGTTCACTTACAACGCACACACAGCATGTGTTCACTTACAACGCACACACAGCATGTGTTCACTTACAACACACACATGTGTTCACTTACAACACACACACAGCATGTGTTCACTTACAACACACACACAGCATGTGTTCACTTACAACACACACATGTGTTCACTTACAACACACACACAGCATGTGTTCACTTACAACACACACACAGCATGTGTTCACTTACAACACACACATGTGTTCACTTACAACACACACACACATGTGTTCACTTACAACACACACACAGCATGTGTTCACTTACAACACACACACAGCATGTGTTCACTTACAACACACACACACACGTGTTCACTTACAACACACACATGTGTTCACTTACAACACACACACAGCATGTGTTCACTTACAACACACACACAGCATGTGTTCACTTACAACACACACACAGCATGTGTTCACTTACAACACACACACAGCATGTGTTCACTTACAACACACACACAGCATGTGTTCACTTACAACACACACACAGGATGTGTTCACTTACAACACACACATGTGTTCACTTGCAACACACACACACACACACACTCACACACACACACATGTTTAGTTACGACTCACACACACAACATGTGTTCACTTACAACACACACACACACAACATGTGTTCACTTACAACACACACACACACACACACACACACACACACACACACACACACACACACACACACACACACACACACACAGCATGCGTTCACTTGCAAAACACAGACATACACACACTAGCTGTGCTATTACTCAAGCATTCACTGGAGTCACAACGACAAGGCAATAAGATGTAGTTAAGATGGATCAGAGTGAGGGGAGGATAGCTCTGGTGCACGGAATCAAGAGCCCTTCTCCAGCATCAAGGCCAGTTTGTGGTAGCAACAGTGTGTACGAGAAACACTGAGACACAGACTAGAGATAAATGGTATAAAATACCGACACGCAGGAAAAATACACAGAATATACTGCATTTGTGCTCATTTTTTTAATAGACTAAATTTAACTACCCTAGTAAAAGATTTTATTAACCTAGACTTCCTTCTAACTTTTTTTTTTGTTTGTAAATGCTCAGTACACGTGAAGACAGTTTAGAATAAATCAGAGACGGAAGAAAAGGGAAGAAAAACTGCTTATAAAGAGAGAGTAAGCGGTGAGATAATGGCACACACACCCTTCCACCAGCTTACATTGCACAAATTTTTAATGGGCCATATATCGATTTGTGTTACCATTGGCTGCGTCCCTCCCGTGTTGATGCTTGGCCAGGTGTGTCCACTCAAACTCTGCTGCTGCAGCTGTGTATGTATCCTAGGCGTTTGGGTGTGTGTGTACGTGGGACCTACGTGTTTGGATGATTTTGCGTGTGTCTTGCGTGCGCTTGTGGCCTCATAAGTATAGGATGTAACAAGTATAGGATGTAATAAGATGTATGCTTCAGTTTTTATGTGAAAGTCGTATCAAAGATGTCACATGAAATATTATTTATATTGAGAGAGAGAGAGAGAGGGAGGAGAAATTGCACCAGTCAACTATAGTGATAATATAGCATTTATTGTGGTGGAGACGGAAAAAAAAAAAAAAAAAAAAATAGAGAAGCTAGATACAGCGATTGATAAACAAAGGTGGAGGCTCGACCGTTCGTCATTGTAGGAGTGCCAGCAGTCACCGGCTCTTCAACACGCAAGTTATACTTTTGTATCAATCAAATCACATATTACTCGGGTAGATAATTTCCAGTAGATCCTTCATGTGTTAGCTCAAATCACCGACCAGTATGGTTTAAATAAGTGACCCACTGATCAGATCAGATAGACTGGTCCGAACCCTTGACTGGTCCGAACCCTTGACTGGTCCGAACCCTTGACTGGTCCGAACCCTTGACTGGTCCGAACCCTTGACTGGTCCGAACCCTGGACTGGTTTCAAACGGTTTCGTTGTGCACCACCTAGCAGGTTATTAATAGAATATTCAAGAGGTTGCTAGTAGAATTGCAGTAAATCAACCATTCAAATCATTATGAAGCTGTGTGTAGTCTGTGGTCAGTCAAACAAACGGGCTTCCACATGCATAAATTGTCATTTCTGTGGAAATTGGTGTCACGCCCCTTGTGCAGATATCCAAGAACTAGCTACAAGCAGTATTAAAACAGGGAAGTGTTTTTGGGTATGCCCAAATGAGATAAATCTGTGGACTAAAATCACAAGGGTATTAAAAGAGGTCAACATCAAAGCTGCTTTCATAGAAAACCTGGAAGCTTTCTACAACAGATGGGAACATAAAAAGTCCGGGCTGAATGGTACTGCCCTTGATACTGGCCATGTAGTCAGAAACTGTAAGGCTGGAGATGATGTCCTGGTAGTCAGTAAATGGGGGGCTGATAGTGCTGTCCTGGGAGACAGTAATGGGGAAGCTGGAGGTGCTGTCCTGGGAGACAGTAATGGTGAAGCTGGAGGTGCTGTCCTGGGAGACAGTAATGGTGAAGCTGGAGATGCTGTCCTGGGAGACAGTAATGGGGAAGCTGGAGATGCTGTCCTGGGAGACAGTAATGGTGAAGCTGGAGATTTTGTCCAGGTAGTCGGGAATTATACGCAGGAAGGAATACATATGAATGACCGCATAGGGGACAGGAGCCATAGTAGGGAAACAAGTGTAGTCAAAGATAAGATAAAACCAATATTGCAAACTAGAAATACCGCAGGAAATAGCAAACAAGAGGACTCCACTAGCAATAGTGAGGATATATTACCAAAAACAAATGGTGGGAGCTCCATTGTTGGTGCTAGGGAGGATAGAAGTAAGACAGGGAAACATGCACCAACAGGGAATACAGTCACAGAAACCCAAGGCAAACGGAAACCAAGCCTGTGCACATACTATGCACTCGGTATCTGCTGGCATGGGAAATCTGGAAAAACAGATGGGACGTGCAACTATGACCACCCTAGGAAATGCCATGCCCATATGACAACAGGAAAATGCAAACTCCCTTCCTGTAAGCTTTTTCACCCTGAACTGTGTACCTCTTCAGTACAGGAAAGACTGTGCTATAACTTAAATTGCCAGGCATACCATCTAAAGGGGACAAAAAGATACAAAACATCCAGGCCATGGGAAAACCTGGGTAGCCACAGCCACTCAAGAGGGAGAGGTTTTTTAGTGCCAGGAAGGAAAAAAAACTGGCAGGAAATGGCAGAAATCGTACACCAAATCCAGTCATTCCTGGAGTGGAACCACAGTCGATGGCCTCCACTCCAAACCAACAGATACAGATACTAATGCCGGAAAAAAAATCCCCCCCCAGTACCAACAATACCACCAGTCCGATAACATTCTTCTTTGCAAATATACAGGGTCTAAAGCCAGCAACAAACAACAAAATACCTTTCATCCGTGGACTGCTTGCAGAGGCAAAGGCAATGTTCGCGGCTTTCACTGAGACCCACATAAAGGATCACTTGGACAACGAAATATGGATCCCAGGTTACAACCTATACAGATGTGACAGAGTGAACAGGCAAAAGGGGGGGGGTTGGCCTGTACATTGCAGAGTCACTTGTTTGCACAGAACTGCTAAATGCCTCAAATGATGTAGTGGAAGTTTTAGCAGTAAAGGTCGAGAACCAAAACCTAGTCATTGTGATAGTCTACAAGCCTCCGGATGCAACATCCCAGCAATTCCAGGAACAGCTGTTAAAAATTGACCACTGTCTGGAAAACCTTCCAGCTCCTGCACCCAACATCTTGCTCCTGGGGGATTTCAACTTAAGGCACCTAAAATGGAGGAATATAGCAAATAATATTGTTGCAGTAATAACACCAGGAGGCAGCTCTGATGAAAACTCACACTCACGCGAGCTTTTAAATCTCTGCACAAAATTCAATTTAAACCAGCAAATAATAGAGCCTACTAGACTGGAGAATACACTAGACCTCATCTTCACTAACAATGATGATCTGATAAGAAATATCACCATATCAAAAACAATATACTCAGATCACAACATAATTGAGGTTCAGTCATGTATGCGCGGAGCCCCAGACCGACATAATGAGATTAGTCACGAGGGAGCATTCACCAAATTCAACTTCAATAACAAAAACATAAAGTGGGACCAAGTAAACCAAGTCCTAACCGATATAAGCTGGGAAGATATACTAAGCAACACAGACCCCAACTTATGCCTAGAACAGATTAACTCGGTAGCACTCGATGTATGCACAAGGCTTATTCCTCTAAGAAAAAGGAGGAGTAGATGTAAAACAGAAAGAGACAGGCGCTCCCTTTACAGGCGACGGAAAAGAATAACAGAGCGGCTAAAAGAGGTCAATATATCTGAAATGCGTAGGGAGACACTGGTCAGAGAAATAGCAAGCATCGAACTTAAGCTAAAAGAATCCTTTAGGAGTCAGGAATCGCGGGAAGAACTAAAAGCCATAAATGAAATCGAAAGAAACCCAAAGTATTTCTTCTCCTATGCCAAATCAAAATCGAGAACAACGTCCAGTATTGGGCCCCTACTTAAACAAGATGGGTCCTACACAGATGACAACAAGGAAATGAGTGAGCTACTCAAGTCCCAATATGACTCAGTTTTTAGCAAGCCGCTAACCAGACTGAGAGTCGAAGATCAAAATGAATTTTTTATGAGAGAGCCACAAAATTTGATTAACACAAGCCTATCCGATGTTATCCTGACGCCAAATGACTTCGAACAGGCGATAAATGACATGCCCATGCACTCTGCCCCAGGGCCAGACTCATGGAACTCTGTGTTCATCAAGAACTGCAAGAAGCCCCTATCACGAGCCTTTTCCATCCTATGGAGAGGGAGCATGGACACGGGGGTCGTCCCACAGTTACTAAAAACAACAGACATAGCCCCACTCCACAAAGGGGGCAGTAAAGCAACAGCAAAGAACTACAGACCAATAGCACTAACATCCCATATCATAAAAATCTTTGAAAGGGTCCTAAGAAGCAAGATCACCACGCATCTAGAAACCCATCAGTTACACAACCCAGGGCAACATGGGTTTAGAACAGGTCGCTCCTGTCTGTCTCAACTATTGGACCACTACGACAAGGTCCTAAATGCACTAGAAGACAAAAAGAATGCAGATGTAATATATACAGACTTTGCAAAAGCCTTCGACAAGTGTGACCATGGCGTAATAGCGCACAAAATGCGTGCTAAAGGAATAACAGGAAAAGTCGGTCGATGGATCTATAATTTCCTCACTAACAGAACACAGAGAGTAGTCGTCAACAGAGTAAAGTCCGAGGCAGCTACGGTGAAAAGCTCTGTTCCACAAGGCACAGTACTCGCTCCCATCTTGTTCCTCATCCTTATATCCGACATAGACAAGGATGTCAGCCACAGCACCGTGTCTTCCTTTGCAGATGACACCCGAATCTGCATGACAGTGTCTTCCATTGCAGACACTGCAAAGCTCCAGGCAGACATCAACCAAATCTTTCAGTGGGCTGCAGAAAACAATATGAAGTTCAACGATGAGAAATTTCAATTACTCAGATATGGTAAACATGAGGAAATTAAATCTTCATCAGAGTACAAAACAAATTCTGGCCACAAAATAGAGCGAAACACCAACGTCAAAGACCTGGGAGTGATCATGTCGGAGGATCTCACCTTCAAGGACCATAACATTGTATCAATCGCATCTGCTAGAAAAATGACAGGATGGATAATGAGAACCTTCAAAACTAGGGAGGCCAAGCCCATGATGACACTCTTCAGGTCACTTGTTCTATCTAGGCTGGAATATTGCTGCACACTAACAGCACCTTTCAAGGCAGGTGAAATTGCCGACCTAGAAAATGTACAGAGAACTTTCACGGCGCGCATAACGGAGATAAAACACCTCAATTATTGGGAGCGCTTGAGGTTCCTAAACCTGTATTCCCTGGAACGCAGGAGGGAGAGATACATGATTATATACACCTGGAAAATCCTAGAGGGACTAGTACCGAACTTGCACACGAAAATCACCCACTACGAAAGCAAAAGACTTGGCAGACGATGCACCATCCCCCCAATGAAAAGCAGGGGTGTCACTAGCACGTTAAGAGACCATACAATAAGTGTCAGGGGCCCGAGACTGTTCAACTGCCTCCCAGCACACATAAGGGGGATTACCAACAGACCCCTGGCAGTCTTCAAGCTGGCACTGGACAAGCACCTAAAGTCAGTTCCGGATCAGCCGGGCTGTGGCTCGTATGTTGGTTTGCGTGCAGCCAGCAGCAACAGCCTGGTTGATCAGGCTCTGATCCACCAGGAGGCCTGGTCTCAGACCGGGCCGCGGGGGCGTTGACCCCCGGAACTCTCTCCAGGTAAACTCCAGGTATATATATATATATATATATATATATATATATATATATATATATATATATATATATATATATATATATATATACATATATATACATATATATATATATATATATATATATATATATATATATATATATATATATATATATAATCTTGGTTAGTAGAGGCGGTTGCTTGTATATTGAAGGAGGGCGTGTGTGTGTGTACATTGATCACGGGGTAAGATGATCCTGGCGTGTGTTGAGGACAAAGGCAGCCTTGAGAATCCCAGCACAGGTCCTACATCATCACTATGAACCACAGCCAGACTACTACTACTACTACTACTACTACTACTACTATTACTATTACCACTACTACTACTACTACTACTACTATTATTACTATTACCACTACTACTACTACTATTACTACTACTACTACTACTACGACTACTACTACTATCACTACTACTACTACTACTACTACTACTACTACTACTACTACTACTATTATTACTATTACTACTACTACTATTATTACTATTACCACTACTACTACTACTACTACTATTATTACTACTACTACTACTATTACTACTACTACTACTATTACTACTACTACTATTACTATTACTACTATTACTATTACTACTACTATTACTACTACTACTACTATTACTACTACTACTATTACTACTATTACTACTACTACCACTATTACTACTACTATTACTATTACTACTATTACTATTACTACTAATATTACTATTACTACTACTATTATTACTACTACTATTACTACGACTACTACTACAACAACAACTACTACTACTACGACTACTACTACTACGACTACTACTACTACAACTATAACAACTACAACTACAACAACTACAACTACAACAACTACTACTACTACTACGACTACTACTACTACGACTACTACTACTACAACAACTATAACAACTACAACTACAACAACTACAACAACTACTACTACTACTACTACGACTACTACTACTACAACAACTATAACAACTACAACAACTACAACAACTACTACTACTACTACTACGATTACTACTACAACAACTATAACAACTACAACAACTACAACAACAACTACTACTACTACTACGACTACTAATACTACGACTACTACTACTACAACAACTACAACTACAACAACTACAACAACTACAACACCAACTACTACTACTACTACTACAACAACAACTACTACTACTACTACTACAACCACCACCACTACCACCACCTGCCGCCTCTTGACATTTCGCTGATATTGCCAGTGGGATTTTATGTGTCAAAAAAATATGAAAAAAGTGTCTCCTGACTCAGGTGTTGATCATATATAAACTCTCTCAGTGGAAGTTTTGCTCATTTGAATGAGGTTTTTCCGCCTATGGCTTCCCAGCTATTTGGAATAACATCTGCCAGTGGCGCAGCCTGAATTTCCTTGTGGAGGGAGGGGGTATGCAGGGGGGGGGCTTAAAAATCAAAAGATGCCGCAAAATCAAAGAAATAGATTTTAATATGATTTTCAGTGTGAAAAATATCTTAAAATATATTTTGTGGTCACTGGTCAGTAACGATAATTAGTTATTAATTGAAAAAAAGGCATTTGCATATTTTTTTTTTTACCTTCGCTCCGTGACTGCCGTTGTTTACTGTCTTAATGGTGAGATGTTCACTCACAGGTCCATTGTTTACTGTCTTAATGGTGAGATGTTCACTCACAGGTCCATTGTTTACTGTCTTAATGGTGAGATGTTCACTCACAGGTCCATTGTTTACTGTCTTAATGGTGAGATGTTCACTCACAGGTCCATTGTTTACTGTCTTAATGGTGAGATGTTCACTCACAGGTCCATTGTTTACTGTCTTAATGGTGAGATGTTCACTCACAGAACCATTGTTTCCTGTCTTAATGGTGAGATGTTCACTCACAGGTCCATTGTTTACTGTCTTAATGGTGAGATGTTCACTCACAGGTCCATTGTTTACTGTCTTAATGGTGAGATGTTCACTCACAGGACCATTGTTTCCTGTCTTAATGGTGAGATGTTCACTCACAGGTCCATTGTTTACTGTCTTAATGGTGAGATGTTCACTCACAGGTCCATTGTTTACTGTCTTAATGGTGAGATGTTCACTCACAGAACCATTGTTTCCTGTCTTAATGGTGAGATGTTCACTCACAGGTCCATTGTTTACTGTCTTAATGGTGAGATGTTCACTCACAGGTCCATTGTTTACTGTCTTAATGGTGAGATGTTCACTCACAGGACCATTGTTTCCTGTCTTAATGGTGAGATGTTCACTCACAGGTCCATTGTTTACTGTATTAATGGTGAGATGTTCACTCACAGGTCCATTGTTTACTGTATTAATGGTGAGATGTTCACTCACAGGTCCATTGTTTACTGTCTTAATGGTGAGATGTTCACTCACAGGACCATTGTTTCCTGTCTTAATGGTGAGATGTTCACTCACAGGTCCATTGTTTACTGTATTAATGGTGAGATGTTCACTCACAGGTCCATTGTTTACTGTATTAATGGTGAGATGTTCACTCACAGGTCCATTGTTTACTGTATTAATGGTGAGATGTTCACTCACAGGTCCATTGTTTACTCTCTTAATGGTGGGATGTTCACTCACAGGTCCATTGTTTACTGTCTTAATGGTGGGATGTTCACTCACAGGTCCATTGTTTACTGTCTTAATGGTGAGATGTTCACTCACAGGACCATTGTTTACTCTCTTAATGGTGGGATGTTCACTCACAGGTCCATTGTTTACTGTCTTAATGGTGAGATGTTCACTCACAGGACCGTTGTTTACTCTCTTAATGGTGGGATGTTCACTCACAGGACCATTGTTTACTGTCTTAATGGTGAGATGTTCACTCACAAGACCATTGTTTACTGTCTTAATGGTGAGATGTTCACTCACAGGACCATTGTTTACTCTCTTAATGGGATGTTCACTCACAGGACCATTGTTTACTGTCTTAATGGTGAGATGTTCACTCACAAGACCATTGTTTACTGTCTTAATGGTGAGATGTTCACTCACAGGACCATTGTTTACTGTCTTAATGGTGGGATGTTCACTCACAGGACCATTGTTTACTGTATTAATGGTGGGATGTTCACTCACAGGTCCATTGTTTACTGTCCTAATGGTGAGACGTTCACTCACAGGACCATTGTTTACTGTCTTAATGGTGAGATGTTCACTCACAGGACCATTGTTTACTGTCTTAATGGTGGGATGTTCACTCACAGGTCCATTGTTTACTCTCTTAATGGTGAGATGTTCACTCACAGGACCATTGTTTGCTCTCTTAATGGTGGGATGTTCACTCGCATGACCATTGTTTACTGTCCTAATGGTGAGATGTTCACTCACAGGCCCATTGTTTACTGTCTTAATGGTGGGATGTTCACTTACAGGACCATTGTTTACTGTCTTAATGGTGAGATGTTCACTCACAGGTCCATTGTTTACTGTATTAATGGTGGGATGGTCACTCACAGGACCATTGTTTACTGTCTTAATGGTGGGATGTTCACTCACAGGTCCATTGTTTACTGTATTAATGGTGGGAAGTTCACTCACAGGTCCATTGTTTACTGTCTTAATGGTGGGATGTTCACTCACAGGTCCATTGTTTACTGTCTTAATGGTGGGATGTTCACTCACAGGTCCATTGTTTACTGTATTAATGGTGGGATGTTCACTCACAGGTCCATTGTTTACTGTGTTAATGGTGGGATGTTCACTCACAGGCCCATTGTTTACTGTCTTAATGGTGGGATGTTCACTCACAGGTCCATTGTTTACTGTATTAATGGTGGGATGGTCACTCACAGGACCATTGTTTCCTGTCTTAATGGTGAGATGTTCACTCACAGGACCATTGTTTATTGTCTTAATGGTGGGATGTTCACTCACAGGACCATTGTTTACTGTCTTAATGGTGAGATGTTCACTCACAGGCCCATTGTTTACTGTATTAATGGTGGGATGTTCACTCACAGGTCCATTGTTTACTGCCTTAATGGTGGGATGTTCACTTACAGGTCCATTGTTTACTGCCTTAATGGTGGGATGTTCACTCATAGGTCCATTGTTTACTGTCTTAATGGTGGGATGTTCACTCACAGGACCATTGTTTACTGTCTTAATGGTGAGATGTTCACTCACAGGACCATTGTTTACTGTCTTCATGGTGGGATGTTCACTCACAGGACCATTGTTTACTGTCTTAATGGTGGGATGGTCACTCACAGGACCATTGTTTACTGTCTTAATGGTGGGATGGTCACTCACATGACCATTGTTTACTGTCTTAATGGTGGGATGGTCACTCACAGGACCATTGTTTACTGTCTTAATGGTGGGATGGTCACTCACAGGACCATTGTTTACTGTCTTAATGGTGGGATGGTCACTCACAGGACCATTGTTTACTTTCTTAATGGTGGGATGGTCATTCACAGGACCGTTGTTTACTGTCTTAATGGTGGGATGGTCACTCACAGGACCATTGTTTACTGTCTTAATGGTGGGATGGTCACTCACAGGACCATTGTTTACTGTCTTAATGGTGAGATGTTCACTCACAGGACCATTGTTTACTGTCTTAATGGTGGGATGTTCACTCACAGGACCATTGTTTACTCTCTTAATGGTGGGATGGTCACTCACAGGACCATTGTTTACTGTCTTAATGGTGGGATGGTCACTCACAGGACCATTGTTTACTTTCTTAATGGTGGGATGGTCATTCACAGGACCGTTGTTTACTGTCTTAATGGTGGGATGGTCACTCACAGGACCATTGTTTACTGTCTTAATGGTGGGATGGTCACTCACAGGACCATTGTTTACTGTCTTAATGGTGAGATGTTCACTCACAGGACCATTGTTTACTGTCTTAATGGTGGGATGTTCACTCACAGGACCATTGTTTACTCTCTTAATGGTGGGATGGTCACTCACAGGACCATTGTTTACTGTCTTAATGGTGAGATGGTCACTCACAGGACCATTGTTTGCTCTCTTAATGGTGGGATGGTCACTCACAGGACCATTGTTTACTGTCTTAATGGTGGGATGGTCACTCACAGGACCATTGTTTACTGTCTTAATGGTGGGATGTTCACTCACAGGACCATTGTTTACTCTCTTTATAGTTGGATGTTCACTCACAGGACCATTGTTTACTCTCTTTATGGTGGGATGGTCACTCACAGGACCATTGTTTACTCTCTTAATGGTGGGATGGTCACTCACAGGACCATTGTTTACTGTCTTAATGGTGAGATGGTCATTCACAGGACCATTGTTTGCTCTCTTAATGGTGGGATGGTCACTCACAGGACCATTGTTTACTGCCATAATGGTGCGATGGTCACTCACAGGACCATTGTTTACTGTCTTAATGGTGGGATGTTCACTCACAGGACCATTGTTTACTGTCTTAATGGTGGGATGGTCACTCACAGGACCATTGTTTACTGTCTTAATGGTGAGATGGTCACTCACAGGACCATTGTTTGCTCTCTTAATGGTGGGATGGTCACTCACAGGACCATTGTTTACTGTCTTAATGGTGGGATGGTCACTCACAGGACCATTGTTTACTGTCTTAATGGTGAGATGTTCACTCACAGGACCATTGTTTACTCTCTTAATAGTTGGATGTTCACTTACAGGACCATTGTTTACTCTCTTAATGGTGGGATGGTCACTCACAGGACCATTGTTTACTCTCTTAATGGTGGGATGGTCACTCACAGGACCATTGTTTACTCTCTTAATGGTGGGATGGTCACTCACAGGAGTGACACTGACCATTAAAGTCGCCCCTCGGGACGAGACAGTTTGAGACGTGTAGATAGATGGTTCAGAGAACCTACACGTTGATAAATTAGACATATGTGCAACACTGGGGGTATCTTTAGTGTGGAAACGTTTCATCACACAGTGTCTTCATCAGTCCAGTACAAAGAAGAATGATGAAGATCAGAAGGAGTTTGAGGTAATCAGTCCCTCAACATGGAGTGGATGTAATCAGTCCATCAATCTTGATAAGAATACAGCATATACTGTATTCTTACCAAGACTGGTGGACTATTTACATCGACTCTAGGGACAAAGTGATTGTATTGGGCTAATGAAGCTAATATGTGGTTTCCACAATAAAAATTATCATGTTGAGACGTTTTTATAGTCAGAGACTCCCTTAAAGTGTCTTGATGTTCGTGATGTCACCTACAGACATCCTCGATATAAATCATGTCAGTTGCGGAACTGGGATATATTTAAAGTATGCTGGTCTATTTAAAGGAGGCAGAAGTAATGCAATGCTGAATCTTACTCTCTTCTGGATATGCGAGAAAGATCAAGGTTTATTGTTAAAGATCAGAGGAACTAGCCAGCATCCTTACATCAACTAACTAGTCATTTATGTCTGGCTTGCTTGACTTTGCAGATACTTGTTATAAAGATCATGATCAATCTGGTATAGGTCATCAAATAAAGATTGATGACAAGAATGACGCATCAGGAGTAACCCTTGTTGACAGTACGCACATTCCGGCTCCCAGTACCGAGACTAGTGGTGATACCGGAGGTTCTGGTGCTTCAGAAACTGACACTGGTACTAGCCCCGTCACCGGTCCTGATGATGCTAGTCCTGGCGACCCTGACGGTTTTAGGGTTTGTGCAGATGGTCGTACCAGTGAGGCTCGTGTTAGCAGTGGTGCTGGTGATGCTGTCAGTATTGGTTCTGGCTCAGGTACAAATCCATAAATTACACCACTTGGGAACTCGGAGCCACGAAACCACAGCCACTGAAAACCTGCAATGTGCAAATACGGACCTTAACACGCAGAGAACTACATATATAAACATCCCAAAATATGTCGAAATCTTCTGAATAAAGGTACGTGCCGCTCAAGATCCTGCAACAAGCTGTTTCACCCAAAAGTGTGCGAAGTTCAGTAAATGAGGGATATTAATGTGATTTAATTAAGCTGTCCTGTCTTCCATAAACTGGGTATGAGGCGTATAAAAGCCTCGTGAACGCCAGTTTAAACATGCAAAATATAATAAAGAATATGAGGCACAATATAGTCACATGGGAGAGAAACCACGACGTTTCGGTCGGTCTTGGACCATTTACATTGTCACAGTGTGACATTGCAAATGGTCCAAGACGGACCGAAACGTCATCGTAAACTTCTCACTTGTACGTGCGGGTTATTTTTGTAAATTATATTAATAAAACCAGCAGGGATTTTTTAGTGCCAGGCAGAAGAAAAGGATGGCAAGAAATGTTAAGAATATATCACTTACGAACTAGGATTGGAATCAGAGTCATTGGGGAGCGCATCAGAGCCTCGGGTACTAAGTGCAACTAACAGATCCTCAGCATAGCGACTAGCAATGTGTCATCTTTTGTGTTTGCAAACGTACAAGGTCTCAACTCGTTAAAAAAAAATTGATAGACTTCATCAAGGGTTGTCTCACGGAGTCCAATGTGATGTTTGCAGCTATTATAGACACACAAAAGACTATTTTAATAGATAAATATGCATTCTTGCTTGCAACCTATTTACATACGACCGGAAGAACTGGCAACAAAAGGGGTAAGGGTTGGACTATATGGTAAGGAACCTCTCATATGCTCTGGGGTTAAAGATAATGTAGTTGAAGTTTTTGGTAGTCAAAATTGAAAATCAGAGCCTAGTTGTGCTTATATGTAAACCACCGGATATAACTTCCCATCAGTTCAATTCGAGCATTCTCTTAAAAGCCTATCTAACCTGGTCACAGATATCTTGTAGCTTGGCGATTTCAATTTGGGACATCTTAAATGGAAGAATGCTTCAAGGATTGGTGTTTGGAAGAATAGTCTCGAACAGCAATAACTGGAAATTTATTGTCGATTCCAGTGAATTCGCCTGTAGTTATCAGTTTACAGAAGCGTCCAGACATTGAAACACCCAAGACCAGTGTCTCCCAAACTTTTTTCTCTGAGCTGCACTTTCGAAATAAAAATTTGCTCGCGCCACACTGATTTTTTTTACCGATAAGAAATACATTTTAAAAATAGATTCAAATTTCTTGTAAGATAAAAACTGATTATTTCGTCACTGTGAATGAATGTGATATATACAAGCAACTGTGCTTGTCCACTAATGTCGGTCCATTCAGCAGCTTGACAAACTTACAATTCTTCATACTTTCAGAAATACGATTCTCAATATTAATTAACATATCAAGTTTTCTTCTGTGACTTGTATTATCAAACAAAGGAATTTGCATAACTGCTCGTTCAGCATCACCAGTAAACACTGCACTTAACACAGAGATGATAGCTGCAAACACTGCACTTAACACAGAGATGATAGCTGCAAACACTGCACTTAACACAGAGATGATAGCTGCAAACACTGCACTTAACACAGAGACGATAGCTACAAACACTGCACTTAACACAGAGACGATAGCTACAAACACTACACTTAACACAGAGACGATAGCTACAAACACTGCACTTAACACAGAGATGATAGCTGCAAACACTGCACTTAACACAGATGATAGCTGCAAACACTACACTTAACACAGAGATGATAGCTGCAAACACTGCACTTAACACAGAGATGATAGCTGCAAACACTGCACTTAACACAGAGATGATAGCTGCAAACACTGCACTTAACACAGAGATGATAGCTGCAAACACTACACTTAACACAGAGATGATAGCTGCAAACACTACACTTAACACAGAGATGATAGCTGCAAACACTGCACTTAACACAGAGATGATAGCTGCAAACACTGCACTTAACACAGAGATGATAGCTGCAAACACTGCACTTAACACAGAGATGATAGCTGCAAACACTACACTTAACACAGAGATGATAGCTGCAAACACTGCACTTAACACAGAGATGATAGCTGCAAACACTGCACTTAACACAGAGATGATAGCTGCAAACACTGCACTTAACAGAGATGATAGCTGCAAACACTGCACTTAACACAGATGATAGCTGCAAACACTACACTTAACACAGAGATGATAGCTGCAAACACTGCACTTAACACAGAGATGATAGCTGCAAACACTGCACTTAACACAGAGATGATAGCTGCAAACACTGCACTTAACACAGAGATGATAGCTGCAAACACTACACTTAACACAGAGATGATAGCTGCAAACACTGCACTTAACACAGATGATAGCTGCAAACACTACACTTAACACAGAGATGATAGCTGCAAACACTGCACTTAACACATAGATGATAGCTGCAAACACTGCACTTAACAGAGATGATAGCTGCAAACACTGCACTTAACACAGATGATAGCTGCAAACACTGCACTTAACACAGATGATAGCTGCAAACACTACACTTAACACAGAGATGATAGCTGCAAACACTGCACTTAACACAGAGATGATAGCTGCAAACACTGCACTTAACACAGAGATGATAGCTGCAAACACTGCACTTAACACAGAGATGATAGCTGCAAACACTGCACTTAACACAGAGATGATAGCTGCAAACACTGCACTTAACACAGAGATGATAGCTGCAAACACTACACTTAACACAGAGATGATAGCTGCAAACACTACACTTAACACAGAGATGATAGCTGCAAACACTGCACTTAACACAGAGATGATAGCTGCAAACACTACACTTAACACAGAGATGATAGCTGCAAACACTACACTTAACACAGAGATGATAGCTGCAAACACTGCACTTAACACAGAGATGATAAATGCAAACACTGCACTTAACACAGAGATGATAGCTGCAGACACTACACTTAACACAGAGATGATAGCTGCAAACACTACACTTAACACAGATGATAGCTGCAAACACTACACTTAACACAGAGATGATAGCTGTAAACACTGCACTTAACACAGAGATTATAGCTGCAAACACTACACTTAACACAGAGATGATAGCTGCAAACACTACACTTAACACAGAGATGATAGCTGCAAACACTGCACTTAACACAGAGATGATAGCTGCAAACACCACTTAACACAGAGATGATAGCTGCAAACACTGCACTTAACACAGAGATGATAGCTGCAAACACTACACTTAACACAGAGATGATAGCTGCAAACACTACACTTAACACAGAGATGATAGCTGCAAACACTGCACTTAACACAGAGATGATAAATGCAAACACTGCACTTAACACAGAGATGATAGCTGCAGACACTACACTTAACACAGAGATGATAGCTGCAAACACTACACTTAACACAGATGATAGCTGCAAACACTACACTTAACACAGAGATGATAGCTGTAAACACTGCACTTAACACAGAGATTATAGCTGCAAACACTACACTTAACACAGAGATGATAGCTGCAAACACTACACTTAACACAGAGATGATAGCTGCAAACACTACACTTAACACAGAGATGATAGCTGCAAACACTACACTTAACACAGAGATGATAGCTGCAAACACTGCACTTAACACAGAGATGATAGCTGCAAACACTGCACTTAACACAGAGATGATAGCTGCAAACACTACACTTAACACAGAGATGATAGCTGCAAACACTACACTTAACACAGAGATGATAGCTGCAAACACTGCACTTAACACAGAGATGATAGCTGCAAACACTGCACTTAACACAGAGATGATAGCTGCCATCCTCTCTCTCCACATCAGTGTGGCACCACACTTGCCATCCTCTCTGACTACACCAGTGTGGCACCACACCTGCCATCCTCTCTGACTACACCAGTGTGGCACCACACCTGCCATCCTCTCTGACTACACCAGTGTGGCACCACACCTGCCATCCTCTCTCACTGCACCAGTGGCACCACACCTGCCATCCTCTCTCACTGCACCAGTGTGGCACCACACCTGCCATCCTCTCTCGCCGCACCAGTGTTGCACCATACCTGCCATCCTCTCTCACCACACCAGTGTGGCGCCACACCTGCCATTCTCTCTCACTGCACCAGTGTGGCACCACACCTGCCATCCTCTCTCGCCGCACCAGTGTGGCACCACACCTGCCATCCTCTCTCGCCGCACCAGTGTTGCACCATACCTGCCATCCTCTCACCACACCAGTGTGGCGCCACACCTGCCATCCTCTCTCACTGCATCAGTGTGGCACCACACCTGCATCAGTATGGCACCTGCCATTCTCTCTCACTGCACCAGTGTCGCACCACACCTGCCATCCTCTCACCCCACCAGCGTGGTGCCACACCTGCCATTCTCTCTCACCACACCAGTGTGGTGCCACACCTGCTATCCTCTCTGACCACACCAGTGTGGCGTCACACCTGCCATCCTCTCTCGCCGCACCAGTATGGCGCTACACCTGCCATCCTCTCTCACCGCACCATTGTGGCACCACACCTGCCATCCTCTTGCCGCACCAGTTTGGCGCCACACCTGCCATCCTCTCTCACCACACCAGTGTGGCGCGCCGCACCCTTTGGGAACCACTGCGACCTAGACTTTACATTTGGCGATGTGGAAAGGTTCAGTCTGAGACTACGACCTAACAGAGATTCAGACGTGTGTGCACAACGGCCTGGGACAAAGATACAATATCAGTTATTAGGACGAATTATATAAATTCAGTTTGAACAAGAAACATTGGGACAAAATAAATCGTGACCGGAATGCAATACGCTGGTAAGACTATATAACCACCACGGATTTAAATCAGTTCCTCGGGAAGATAAACTTACTGACACTGGAAGTGTATGTCAGACACATCCGTCGTCTTCCCCGGCAGAGGTGAAGACAACGGATAACACATCTCAAAGGCAGCAGACTTTCTGAAGCAGGAATCCCTGGTTAAGGAAACGAAGATCATCGAACATAAACTGATGGCATCATATAGAATACAGGAGAGAGAGAGAGAGAGAGAGAGGAAACAAAGAGTTATAAATTATATCAGAAGAAATCCAAAATATTTCTTATGCAAAATCTGGAGCGAAGACTTCATTCCGTATATCGAAGGAAGATAGATGACAAGGAAATGCATGAAATACTGAAGCCACAGTATGACTGTGGTCAGTGAACCGCTTATCGTCCTTTAAATTTGGAGACGTTAACGATTTTTTTATAAGTGAGATTCAAAACACCACCGACATCTACACAGTCTGACTTAAGAAATCGTAATGACACGATTGCAAATAAACCATACCCCCGGCCGGGATTGAACCCGCGGTCATAGAGTCTCAAAACTCCAGCCCGTCGCGCTAACCACTAGACCAGCTAGCCACAATAAGATTCATCCAACTAGGTATATTTCTACACCATAGGAAGGTTAGCACAGGCACCTCTGTGACCACAGATGCAAGTTTTTACAGACGAATCTCCAGCTAGCGTGGCCGTGACGAACTCTAGCTCAAGTCCCTTCACTGCCGTCAACATGACTTAAGAAATCGTAATGACACGATTGCAAATAAACCATACCCCCGGCCGGGATTGAACCCGCGGTCATAGAGTCTCAAAACTCCAGCCCGTCGCGCTAACCACTAGACCAGCTAGCCACAATAAGATTCATCCAACTAGGTATATTACTACACCATAGGAAGGTTAGCACAGGCACCTCTGTGACCACAAATGCAAGTTTTTACAGACGAATCTCCAGCTAGCGTGGCCGTGACGAACTCTAGCTCAAGTCCCTTCACTGCCGTCAACAAAAAAAAAACTTGCATTTGTGGTCACAGAGGTGCCTGTGCTAACCTTCCTATGGTGTAGAAATATACCTAGTTGGATGAATCTTATTGTGGCTAGCTGGTCTAGTGGTTAGCGCGACGGGCTGGAGTTTTGAGACTCTATGACCGCGGGTTCAATCCCGGCCGGGGGTATGGTCTACACAGTCTGATGTAACCCTTTCTCCAGTCGACTTTGAAGCCATCGGCAGCATGGCGCATTCTGCTCCAGGCTCAAGCTCGATGAATCCCATATTCATCAAAATATATAAGAAATTCCTATCTGAGACCGGTATTCTATGGATAAGGAGCCTGAACACATGTGTCATCCCACAGTCATTTAAAACTACTGGTATTGCCCCACTTCACAAAGGTGGCGGTAAAGTCACCTTTGTGCTAATTGTGCTAACTTCACATATCAAAATCTTTGAAGGAGTCTTGAGAAGCAAGACTGCCAATCACTTGGACAATCACTTGGAATCGTACCAATTGCACAAACCAGTGGAACATGAGTTTAGAACAGGTCGCTTCTGCCTATCACATTTGCTTGCTCATTAAAACATGATCTTGGATGCACTGGAACACAAGCTAAATGCCGATATAAGTGTACACTGATTCTGCAAAAGCCTTCGACATGTGTGACCATGGTGTGATTACGTTTAAAGGATATAATTGGAAAAGTGGGCAGATACATATGTAAATTTAATAGAACCCAGAGAGTAGTAAACAGAGTGAAGTCGGAGATTGCCATAGTGAAAAAACTGTTCCTCAAGGCAAATTACCCTCCCCCACCTCTGTTTATTATTCATATATCTAAGATATATCTTAACACCATAACATCGTTGCTGATGACACCAGAATCTCTATGACAATAGGATGTGTCGAAAACAGCAATTCTTTAGGCGGATATAAAGTCTTTCAGTGGGCCTCAGACAATGTGAGGTTCATTGAGGACAAGTTTCAGTTGCTCCACACTGGAAGAATGGGGAAAATAAAAATAAAACTGTGTACAAAACAAACTCAGACCCTTCAACAGAGCGATAGTTTCATGCGCGAGACTTGGGAGTGATTATGTCAAGATCTCACATTGAAAGATCACAACAGTGTTACTGTTGCTACAGCAAGGTAAATGATAGATTGAATAACTAGAGCTTTCAAGAGATGCAGAGCCAATGACGATACCATTCAAGTCACTTGTTTTCTCCAGACTGGAATACTGCTATACTGACGGCCTCCTTCATGGCAGGCGAGACTGCCGAGCTAGAAGACGCACTGCCCATATACACTCAGCTAAGCATATAAATTACTGGGAACGCTTGTACTCTCTTCGACTGTTTTTCCTTAGAATGTAAGTGAAAAAAGTACATCCTATAGGAGACTGGTCCCAAATCTAAACATTGAAATCACTCTGCATGAGAACCAGAGACTTGGCGGATGGCGCAGAGTACCTCTAATGAAAAGTAGGTACGCGAAGAGTGCACTAGGAGAGAACTCGTTGAGCGTCAGGGGTCCCTGACTTTTCAGCATCCTCCCTCCTTGCATGAGGGAAATTACCAACAAACCTCTGGACAAGTTCTTCAAATCAGTGCCTGACCAGCCGGGCTGTGGTTCATACGTTGGACTGCATGTGGCCAGCAGTAAGAACCTGATTGGTCAGGCTTTGATCCACCAGGATGTCTGGTGTAGTACCAGGCCCCGGGGGCGTTCACCCCTGGAAACCTCCTTCGTGTAATCATTTAAGATGTCTTGTTGGTGGTAAATGTCTATCGATCTAAGGATATAAAACGTTTTTATTCTCTTCCGTCCTTTCCTCACATCAGTCCTGAACACCACCATCCTTCCGTCATTTCCTCACATCAGTCCTGAACACCACCATCCTTCCGTCATTTCCTCACATCAGTCCTGAACACTACCATCCTTCCGTCACATCAGTCCTGAACACCACCATCCTTCCGTCACATCAGTCCTGAACACCACCATCCTTCCGTCACATCAGTCCTGAACACCACCATCCTTCCGTCACATCAGTCCTGAACACCACCATCCTTCCGTCACATCAGTCCTGAACACCACCATCCTTCCGTCATTTCCTCACATCAGTCCTGAGCACCACCATCCTTCCGTCACATCAGTCCTGAGCACCGCCATCCTTCCGCCACATCAGTCCTGAGCACCACCATCCTTCCGTCACATCAATCCTGAGCACCACCATCCTTCCTTCCATCTTCCCCTGATTTTATTTGTTACGCAGTGATAATTTCTGTAATGTAACTACCGGCCTAGTACAGGGAACAAATTATGGATACATAGATTAATAATATACTCGTGGCGAAACACAAAACCTTTAAGGGTCTATACACAGGTAATCAGGTTTGATAAGAGGACTGGGACGGGGTAGCTTCAATTCCTTGGATCAAGAGCCCTTCACCGGCATCAAGGCCGCCTCCCCTCGAATGATATAAACTGGTTGAACAAGATTTACAAGTCTTAAAGTATTAGTCAATTTCTCTAATGTGGGTAATATAAGTTATGTTAGCAGATAACGTCAGTTATAACTTCAGCTGCTCGGCCGTGTTATGTGATATAATTTATACTGTATAAACAATAATTGGGTTTACAGTAAGCATTGTTGTTTGGTGTGCAATTTAACAGAAATTGGGCATTGGTTCATATTACGAACATAGGTGCACACTATTGGCCCGCACACCTTGCCGTAGCCTGATGACCAATTAGGAACGAACAGAAAGGCAGCAGAGAGAATAAATGAATCCAGGTTTAAATTGAAAATTTAGGAAAAGTTCTGGAACATGTTTGGAACATTAATCTGAACATCCCACGGATGTTCAGATTGATGGAAGCAAAAAGTGGGTAGAGTAGTGTTACATGTCAGAAAATAAAGGCAGCAGAAAGAATAAATGATTGTATTTCTTTCACCAAAATAAGCTAGTATTTACAGTGTATATAGCCTATGTACAGTATTTGCAGCTATGTACGATGAGGCAAAAATACAAGTACAAGACACGGTTTGAACCGTGGCGACCAGCAGAGAAGGTTAAGTCTGCCAAAGCTGCTTCACGAGCGTCCAACGTCACTTCACAGCTCTGGCTGGCTTCCTTATGATTGGCTGGTTGAACCAAGGTACTGGTATAACGATGGGGCCCCTGATCGTTATACTCTTAGCATCTGGTTCACTGGTTGGGAGGCAGCCTATATGGGTATGTGATATATGCAGAATAAAACGTAACATACTCTTAGTATGCCACAGTTTATTTACGTTTGTATGCAAATTCTACAATATTTAATAGATTGTCCATTAAAATAGTTATATGTTGGCCCTTTTTTTGGGGGGGGGGGAGACCAAAAACCTAACCGTACCAAATTAAATCAAATCTACTCTGGTGTTTAACTCAAAATTTAGGTTAGGTTCCGTCCGGGGTTCGGTTCCCGGCGAGGGTGGAAACATTGGGGGTGTTTCCTTACACCGGTTATCTGTGTTCACCCATCAGTAAAATAGGTACCTGGGTGTTAGTGGACTAGTGTGGATAGCATACTGGGACGAAACTGACCTAATTTGCGGGAAATGCTCAGCATAACAAGCGACTTTCTATATAGCAGTATGTTACTGATGTCAACTATGATCTGTATACCTTGTACATGTACTGGTAGTAAATATATTTAATTATTATTATTATTATTATTATTATTTATTAGATTGTTCTTTAGACTGCCAAAAAAATATTTTCTTCCCATAAGTACAAAATACAACTGTCTCCATTGCACAAGTCTCCTTAATTAATATTAGAGTAATCCACATTTTCTGAAGAGCTAAAATAAATATAAATGGTTATTTTATTAGTATGTTTTCGGAGATGAACAACTAAAAAACTTTTATTTTGCATTTTTTAAATCTTTCAAATTATTACAGATAAATTTGTATGATTTTGTAAACAAGTTTCGTACACATTTTTATTAATTAACGTTCTGTCTTTTCAGGGTGGACTTCAGCATTAGGACGACGGCTCATGAGGAAACTATAGTTTGGGCCCATAACAACCAGTACCGGACTTGACATTACCAGCATTTATTTACCTTAACGTCAGGACTCAGCGCCTACAATTATGAAGTACAGCTCCAGGATTACAAGTCTTCCTCAGAAACAGTTTTATCCACTTGCCATCCTCTCAAGATTAGTCACCTCCTTCCCAGTGAAACCAATTAAATATAGTTACGCAGATATTTGATAGGATAATTTATATTTCGCACCAAAACTAACAAAACCTAGCCTAACATTAATAAAAAAAAATACGTAATTTAAAATAACAATGTACTTAAATGTTCTAAGGACTTTCATGATCATATTGTTTTACTGGGTAGGAAGAAAATGGCACAGAGGTGAACCCCCGCCCCTCCCACAAAAAATAGAAGATTGAACATGTGAACCTGTAAACAGAACCGAATTCAGGTCAAGGTCCGTATGTGCTGAGATTTAAAGCTTGCAACACCGCTCGGGCTCTTTATAATGTGTAGGAACAAGTGTGTGAGGAACAGTAGAGGAAAACTCTGAAACAAGAAAAAAAAAGTTTGACAGGAAAGTGTTTTCTCTTTTGTGGCAACGAATAAGAGAGAAGAAGCAATTCTCTTGTCTCCGAGAATGTATCTTCTCATCACCTGGAAGATCTCCTCTACCTTCTCTACACAGGAAAGACACTGTGATGTAGTTACGTAACGTTTATATGCAAAATTTTGAATTTTACCCTAAAATTCACAACTTATCCTTGCTGAAGGTACATCAAGAACAACTACAGAGATGTGCATTTCAGTGTATATACACTGAAAGGTGTGTATCTGTCAATGTATATACGCTGAGAAGTGTGCCTCTCTGGGTGTATATACACCAAGAGTTTACTGTATTCCTGCATTAGGTATTAACTATCCTTGTTTGGTGATATACATGTGATCTTAATGACCCTCGTGTAGTGGATAGGTTTTTAACTCTAAAGAAGAAATATATCCTTTATAATTTCTCTAACTTACCTAAAAAATTGCATAACTATTTCACCGTCGTCCTTGGTGGGAGAGAGTAAGTGACGAGTATTTTTCTAGTGCAGTTGATTAGCTAAGTTAAACAGGGTCATAGAGCGCCTGGGGAACAACAGGTAATTATGATCGATCTAGTGAAGGACATCAAAGTGAAAGACGCTAATGAAGCCTTGTGAACGTTAACATATATACATAGTAACGGATTGCACTTTTTTGGAGTGTATATTGTTCAATGAACAGCACTTGGGGAATAGGAGATAACGAAGTTTGATACGAGGAAAAGGAGAGTAGATCAAGATCCCTTCAGCATCAAGCCACCTCCGTCTTAAAGGGACAGTGTGGAGTGATTTTTGTCGGGTGAGAACTGGGTAGTGTATATGTGTAGTGCCTGGTGGGTAGCAGACACACCAGCTATGACTGGTGGGTAGCAGACACACCAGCTATGACTGGTGGGTAGCAGACACACCAGCTATGACTGGTGGGTGGCAGACACACCAGCTATGACTGGTGGGTAGCAGACACACCAGCTATGACTGGTGGGTGGCAGACACACCAGCTATGACTGGTGGTAGCAGACACACCAGCAGAGGCGCCGCTGCGCCTCTCCTTCCAAAGTTCCATCAATGAAAGGTACTCCAGCTCCCTAGGTTATAAAGTTCCTTTGATACCGTTAATTATTATTATAATCATAACTTAGCGCTAAACCCACAAGGGTCATACAGCTCTGTTGGTACCGTGAAGGTCCAAGGAATTGGAACAACCCATCATCCTTGTATTAAACATGATTCCCCTAAGCACAGTATGACCCCTACGGGTTTAGCTCTTCCCTCTGAAAACATATGCTTGACACAAGAAGATAAAAGAGCGTTTTAGCAGGCCTACTGGCCTATGCTAAGCAGGTACAACTCTCACCCGCTGATGCACCTGTCTAACCTAGCTACCCAAGGTTCTCAATGACGCTACCTGGCAGTTTGTTCCACTTAGACGATCAACTCCACTAACTCGTAATTTTGGTCACTCTCAGTCCTTGAGAGATAATTATGAGGAATCTTTAAACTCGCAGAGTGTCGAGCAGTGTCTGGGGGAAATAAGGGAATTGGGTTTGATCCAAGGAAAGGGCGTAGATCCTTTCACGGGCATCAACCCCCCCCCCTTCCCTACCCTCAACGACAGAGGTCAATACCTAAATAGGCTTAATGCAGTTCTAGAATCATTTTATCGAAAACCTAAAATAAACATTTGTAAAAAAAAATCAGTATTACAGCATAAACTTAATTTTTAGATTAGGTAAATAGTACAAAAAATAAAAAAATTCACTTGTTTGTACTAGGCTGCTGTGTGCGCAGCAGCACTTGTCTTCCCTCATCTCCTGTGTACCAGTCATTATTAGACTAAAAATCGACTGCTGGCATTTAACCTTTGAACTAAAATATAACTTAGTGTCACTGAATGCTGCTTAAAAATGTTAAATGCTGTTAATAATTTTAGAGTAGAATAACCGAAAGTTTAAATAATTCACAATCATTGTCGTTGGAGTCTGGCTACTCAGCGGCTAGAAGATGTTGTTATATAGCGTAACTTACATCCTCGGGTCAGGCACCTCTAGGGGAAATGCTTAAAAATTGTTCTCATATCTTAAGTCTAGCAAAATCGTTATAAAACTGGAGGTGTAGTATAGCATAACGTTCCTACAAGTGGTAGATCAGCCAGGTTGTGATGGCTAGTAAACCTTCGGGCCACAGGCATCTTCACTCGAACAAGTTAGTGTATCCTCAGGCCGGGTTGTCAGGGTAGACCCCTTGAAACTGGTGACAGGAACGTCAAAAAATAATATTGCTCCGTTGATCGCCATTTAGTTACTCTGTTTTAGGCTTTTGTATTGCACAGTTTGTTAGTCCCCAGTGCAGCCGAGTGTTACAGATCAGTGATGATGACGTGACTATAATATTTTAGAAATATATTGCCTATACCAAACTTAGCTCCTTGCCTCATTTCAGTAGTGCGAAATGAACGTTAGAGGTAAAGTTTAGTTTGTATCCTAGGATGCTACTGTGTGGTGATCCTTGTTCCAAGTGGAGTGGAAACCTGCCCTCACATCTTGTGATGTGATGATGGTCAATATTTTACAGGGTGGATCAGTAAGCCAGCGGAAGGCCTTGGTCAACTGACCTAAAGCTCCACTGAGTAGGTCATCACATGACAAAGACCCGCGTCAGGAAGAGTTTCTCCCATTTCACCTGACAGAAAATACCACCCATAACCTTTAGTTTGTATTGGAGGCCATTCTATAGTGTTCTGTATTCCACGATTGTATGATAGCCTGTGTATATACGCTTGTATGTAACGAAGTCTTGTATTTACTTTGATAAGGAATTCTGTCATAGGATTATCAGTATTTCGTCTAGCGTCTTTGAATCACCTGCTGGCTCCAGGATGGTTATAACAGGGGTTTGTTTTGCATTTGGCAGAGGTTGCTAATATTCTCTTACGTTCTCAGGCATTTATTTTCCTTTAGAATTGCCAGTGTCTGAGCAATTACGGAATTTACCTTCTAAATGCTATTAATCCCACTGGTTCTAATTCTCACAGACTTGATTTAAAATACTCCTCAGAGGAAGGATGATACGCTGTTGATTATTATATAGAAGCGTTAAATACTTCCTCTAACCTCGTCCCCTCACCCTAGCCTAGCCCTCTCTCCAGCCTCGTCCCTCACCCTAGCCTAGCCATCTCTCCAGCCTCGTCCCTCACCCTAGCCTAGCCATCTCTCCAGCCTCGTCCCCTCACCCTAGCCTAGCCCTCTCTCCAGCCTCGTCCCCTCACCCTAGCCTAGCCCTCTCTCCAGCCTCGTCCCTCACCCTAGCCTAGCCATCTCTCCAGCCTCGTCCCTCACCCTAGCCTAGCCATCTCTCCAGCCTCGTCCCTCACCCTAGTCTCGTCTCCTTCACCTTGCCTAGCCCTCCAGCCTCGTCCTTCACCCTAGTCTCATCTCCCTGACCTTGCCTAGCCCTCCAGCCTCGTCCCTCACCCTAGCCTAGCCCTCTCTGCAGCCTCGTCCTTCATCCTAGTCTCGTCTCCCTCACCTTGCCTAGCCCTCCAGCCTTGTCCCTCACTCTAGTCTCGTCTCCCTCACCTTGCCTAGCCCTCCAGCCTTGTCCCTCACTCTAGTCTCGTCTCCCTCACCTTGCCTAGCCCTCCAGCCTTGTCCCTCACTCTAGTCTCGTCTCCCTCACCTTGCCTAGCCCTCCAGCCTTGTCCCTCACTCTAGTCTCGTCTCCCTCACCTTGCCTAGCCCTCCAGCCTTGTCCCTCACTCTAGTCTCGTCTCCCTCACCTTGCCTAGCCCTCTAGCCTCGTCCTTCACCCTAGCCTAGCCCTCTCTCCAGCCTCGTCCTTCATCCTAGTCTCGTCTCCCTCACCCTAGTGTATCCCTCACTCACTACCTTCATCCCTACCTCACTTTTAGCCTCCTTCCTTCCCACTCAATCACTTTTTCACTTATCGTCTTGTATTCAGTTTCTCTGCCTCTGCTGATCGTATACGCTGAGACAAGCTGTAGTACTAGTTGATTATTACATTTATGTGGGATCCTAATCCCATAAGGGTCATACAGCGCCTGGGGAATGGGAGGTAATTAGGTTTGATTAGAGGAAGTGGATGGTAACTCTAGTTCCTTAAATCAAGAGCCCTTCACCGGCATCAAAACACCCTTACGGACAACTACTGATCACCCAAGTAGAAGCCACACTGACTCTTGAGTTGTCCTAGGTTAAGTCTTCATAATTTATCACCACTGTAGTCCTATAGCGATCATGTGCTTAATGTAACCACTGTAGACATACAGTGCATACATACGTACACCAGTATTTAGCCTAAACAAAGCTTATTTTATGTGGGCTGCTTGGTAGCGACCATCCCTGGAGCCACTTTTGGTTATTAGACGAAGAAGACTACCTGGTATGTGACTGGAGTGTTGCCATATTGCGTTCCATGTAGGCTGCCTGGCTTAGGTTCGGAAACTCCTGTTTTACTTCACTTTGGGAACATCTTCAGAGTTTCTGTTGAGATACAAGCCTCTTTTTTTTTTATCTCATGGTCCATTTTTTTTATTTTTTCCTAGGTAAGGATATAATTTATGGATTATTGACTTAATTCATGGTGACTTTTTATTAATGTAATATCAAGCTGTTAACATTCTCTCATATATAAAGCGATTCATGCGTATAGTATGAAAATAAGTCATGTTTTTCATGGTTCTCGGTATCTGAGTGGGAAGTAATGGAGGTCGAGCCTTGGCTGGCCTGTGAGTGCTTATAACCACTTGCTGTTCTGAAGAACACACTAAGCTAAGCTGTATTTACGAGTGCGCGTTCTTGTAGGCTCTGATTCATCGTTCTTTGATCAGAGAACTCTAAACTCATAATCCTGACGTCCACAGCAACTCTAACTCGCTTCATAGAGGCACATATAACGCCTCTGAGTAAGTCTCCCCTCCCCCCTATCAAGAAAAGGGAGTAGGTCTGCATTTTGCTAAATGATGTCATATCTCTGATCAAGAATCAAGCAGTCATTCCAGAGTCGGGCCTATACTACGCCACCTAAACTACTGATCTTATTATAGTCATGAGGATGAGCTAGACCTGTATAAGGTCTATTGATCTTGTGTTGAAGTCTTGTCTGGGCAGACTGCAACTCTTCATTAATCTTAACATAGAGACGTTGTCAGTCTCTCATTCTTGGTGTAAGTTTTGTCTTAGTTATATTTCCTTAATGTTAAGTTCAAGCGTAAGTCAGTCGAGTAAGCCATATTATGTAAATATTGTAAAAGTTATTTAATAAAATATTGCTGAAATAAAAATTTATTTTATCCTTATTTTCCTTACTCAGCTCACATGTGAAACAAAACGCTTATTTTACACTGACCCTTGTGGGTTTAGCGCTTATCCTTATTTTAACTTGCCTACCTTGTAAATACGACCATCCAGAAATGACGGGATATCTTCAAGGTATTGTTCACAAACCTCCCCTCAGGGAAGGTTCCTTGATGTTGGTGAGGGGCTCTTGATTTAGGGAATTGGATCTGTGCTCCAGTTCCCCGAATTAAGCCTGAATGCCTTCCACATCCCTCCCAGGCGCTGTATAATCCTACGGGTTTAGCGCTTCCCCTTGATTATAATAATAATGTTCACAAACCTGTAAATATTTTTACTTAAAATTTGCATGTCATACCCTGACAACCTGTTCTGTATTTCATAGGAGCGCTAAACCCGTAGGGGTCATACGGCTCCTGGGATAATGGAAGGCATTAAGATAGTCATTTTACTAAAAAAATATTCACTGCATTGACAAATTTGCCCAATAGACAAGCCGAACTGAATGGTTACTATCCTGGGTGTAAAAAACACCAGCCATTAAATGGTAAAGTAAATCGTGATAAATAAACGTGAATCAAAAATTCACACAATTTTGCTCATAAAATTCACTTTCCACCTTCGTCGTATTCAGAGGAACCTTTTATAACGTGTGAATGTTGTCCACAAGTCACAGGACACCTACACATGCCACTCGTTCTTACAACACTACGAGGATACCTCACTCTTCAAGGATATCTAACAACACTACATATTGATGCTGGTGAGAGGCTCTTGATCTAGGGAATTGGATCTGTGCTCCAGTTCCCTGAAATAAGCCTGAATGCCTTCCACATCCCCCCCCCCCCAGTCGCTGTATAATTCTCCGGGTTTAGCACTTCCCACTTGATTATAATAATAATGGCAAAGGGAGGCAACCAGATTAATCCAAGGAAAGCGAGAGCAGATCCATTTCCTTGGATCAAGAACCTTCAATAGCATCACGGAAACTTCCTCCATGGGTATTATTTATATATACATTTAAAGAAAAGTCTTAAATATAAAAAGTAGTTTGAATCTTGTCTTTTTGTTTCTATTGCCTAGAATTAGTATATAATATATATATATATATATATATATATATATATATATATATATATATATATATATATATATATATATATATATATATATATAATTATATCTATTGGGATGCAAAATTAATGTGCAAGAGAGGGTATACTATCTCTATTATTTATTAAATAAAGGTGATTGATGACAATTTGAATGAATAGTTTTCAGCCAAAATTTTGGGGTAGAGGAAGAGGCTGTGAACAGCAACCCATAAGACAAGTTGATGTGCGGAAGGTTGTTTTCCCGCGCTAGCATTTAATTGGTAGAAACTCCCTTGTATTTACATTAATTACAGCCAATCACAGGAGGTGTACTGTAGAGTAGCATGTCCTACAAGAGTTGTAACACGGTCCCTGACTTGATGATGACTTATTATAAATATTAGATCCAGCCAATGGTAGCTCTGTTTTACAGTTGTAATTAAGCTCCGCCCACTTGATGACGTCACCTTGGTTGATCAGCAGAGTAACCCATCTTATGACATGCTATTTGATCTCTGCTCCACAACACCAAAAATTGTGCATTCCTTGAGATTTTTTCTTAAGAGACACCAAAATTTATTATATAAATAAATATTGATATAGCTCACATATAAAATAAGCTATAAAATACAAAGTATATATTATAATTCTATTTTAATATATATACGTTACGTAATTATATTCATGGGGAGCGCTAAACCCGTAGGATTATACAGTGCCTGTGGGGGATGGAAGGCATCCATACTCAATTCAGGGAACTGAATTGAGTCTGAATACAGATCCAATTGCCTAGATCAAGAGCCCCTCACCAGCATCAAGGAATCTCCCTTGAGGGGTAATATATATATATATATATATATATATATATATATATATATATATATATATATATATATATATATATATATATATTAATGGTATATTTGAGCGCTAAAGCTTTATGAATGAATCATGCAGCATATTGGCATATGTAGGCAATCAGATTAGATCAAAGGAAAGAGAGAGCAGATCCAATTCCTTGGACGAAAAACATTCATTCACTAGAAAGAAACTTTCTTCATGGAGGAGTTCAAGTTGCTTTCCCGCACTCACATTTCATTGGTAGAAACTCTGTGTATTTACATCCATTATAGCCAACCACAGGAGGTGTACTATTGGGCAGTATTCCCTAATAGGCTTGTAAGGTTCTCCCTCATTTGTTGCCTGAGTGTAAACATCAGATCCAACCAATGGGAGCTCAGTATTCAGCAGTTGCCTTGTTTCAGAGCCCCGCCTCTTTGATGACGTCATGTTGGATGTTCATCACAGCAA